>NW_028278642.1:0-184159 GCF_059751315.1 Micrasema longulum
CGACACATGAGGGCCAAAGGGGTATGGTATGTTGCATTGCTTGAAAATGATCTCAGTTTTAATATAACTCGCGTAGAATACGTCGGACTGTTCTAAAATAGTTGTTAGTCTCAATGGTTAACATGATAACTATGGCAACGCTCGTGATGTAATAATTAATGAGACACTCGCTCACGCAAGGGGGAGACAAATCACAAACACGAATTCGCTCATGCCAGGTTGTTCTGTGATGTAATTTCCTTGGCCAATTGTGGTCCTAAAAATGTTAAGGTACCAGAAAGGGAAAAATTCGTCACAAAAAACATAATATATACAAAAAAATAGTGCAAACATGTCAAAAAATGTTTCAACATTCAACATTTTGTATGTTTCACAGTGTGTAAAGTAGCCACTTAAACTAGACAATGACAGATCATAAGCTCTGTAAATGCCTAGACTGCCATATTCCCGTATTTAAGGTATTCTCCATCCCAGTTGTAATTTGTTAATCTTAATGACTCCCGAGGGGGTGAAATCCAGTTTTTTGTTTACAAATATTTGGACAAAATCAAATATTGAAATAAAACCAAATGGTCCAAGAAGAAGTTTAAAAATAGGTAAATTGTTTTCAGGCGTTGCCTAGTACGGAAAATAATTCAGTCAGATGAATCTTTACACCACAATAAAGATTTCAGCTCTTTAACTTCACTAAAATCAACGAATAGAAGAATCAAAGAAATATGGATGTTCAAACATAGGCAAAATGGTGAATGTTACACAGTGTGTATAAACCAGCTTAAATAAGCCTAGACTTCCATATTCCCTTCTTTAAGTTATTCTCCATCCCTGTTGTATTTTGTTAATTTAAATGACTCCTGAGGGGGTAAAATCCAGTTTTTTGTGTACAAACATTTGAACAAACTGAAATATTGTGACAAAAGATGTCAATGATTTAAATTGTATGAAACCGAATTTTAACTTTTGTTCTAGTTTCGGCAAAAACCGAAACCGAGACTTATTAAAATAACTTTAAAGTCACTTCAAAACGACTAAAATGTATTGCGCTTTTATTTTTAAACTTTACGATTTTAATAAAATAATTACTTATTAAATAAAATATTCAGTGTAATAAGAGGCTAAATTTCACAGCTGGTCATGCGGTCGAGTCACAAGTCATAGGTTTCTTCCGAGTACAGCTGAACGTACGTTTTTACTAGAAGTTGTAAAAAAAATGAAACAGTTATTCTTCTACCAAACAGTTGACACAAAAATTAATCTGTTACTGTAAAGAAAAACTTCATAAAATTAAACAGCCATTCCTGAAGGGAGCGGGTTGACCACGGGTTTTGCTAACTTTGCTGTTATTTTAGAAACAGTTTCACATATCTTTATTGTTGCTTGTACCAGAATTTTTCTCTCTGTTAATTGTAAAACGTTTACATATCAGTTAATTACTTACTTATAAAGCTACTTCTTTTAAATAACCGAAACGCCTATCTCTAGATTTTACTATTTAATTGAAAGAAAAAATGTATTTTTTCCGTCAATTTTTATATTTTATTACTCTGTGCTAAAAAATAAAACAACTTTGGCTAAGAGGCACTTCTCTGTGGTAAGTCTAAAGATATTTAATTTACTGGATCAGTGACAAAGGAGTCTGAATCTTTTTCAAAATTTAAATCTGGTTTTAGTAATTGGTTTGCCCAAACGAAAATGGATTACTGATAAAATGTGGGACAACTGGTGAACGACCAATATGTTTGTATAAATGTAAAAAAAATAAAAAAAACAAATAATATAATGTAATATTGATGATAAATATAAACTTAATATGACGAGAACAATATTGTAAATTTTTTTAAAGTTCGAGATTAGCAATTAGCAAAAAATGACAAATCTGCTTTCCATCCGTACTGTTACTTTTATTTGCGTTTTATATACCTTGATTTATTATGAATTTTCACTACATATTTTTGTATTATTTAATTTAGTACTTAATCTTATTTGGCATATTATTTACTACTCTTTTTTTTACTTTATTATAGAGTGCGTTTCTAAAAACGATATCTCTATTATCATTTCACTTGTGTTTTTATATAAATATTATTTTTCTATTGATTTCAATGATACTAAATACTATTTCATTTTTTCAATACTTATATATTATACTAATATTTTGTTGATTTCAACGATATTATTATTTTGCATATTTGATTATGTATGAATCTAAATGTTAAAATCTAAAGGACTTAAGATGTTTAATGGGTTGCAAAAAGAAATTAAGGATGCTGGGTCTGAAGCATCGTTTCGTGGGATGGCGATGACTTTTGTTAAATACAAACATTCATCGGAAAGCGTCTGGATTTCATAACAATGTTTTGTTTTTGAAATTATTTTTAAACATGTAAATTTTATTTGTACAATCATCTAAAATAATACAATACAATAGAAATTTGTTTAAATTATATTTTAATATTTTTAACCGTTTATTATTTTTGTATTGTATTCTTTGGAATTTTATTATTTTTAATATATACATTGTTTTTTCTATGGTTATTTTGTTGCATCACATGCTAAAATTTAATCCAATTAATGTGAAAATGTATTTTATATTGATAATTATTATGGCTTGACACGGGCACAGCATGAAAAGCGTTAATAAGTCTATTAAAATTTAAACGACTGTAATTTTGAATGAATAAATAAATACTTATATGCATGGGTGATTAAATACGTATATGCATGTGTGAATAAAAATGTACATATGTGTATATGTATGTGTATATTTGTGTATGTATGTTTATGAATGCATTTCTAGTGCTCCGACTCGACGCGGTTTTTTGTGGGACTGAGCAAGTTGGCATGGGTCGTTCCTGATTGTGTCACTTTAAACTATATCTCTGTCCCCAATAAATGTAATGAAAAAATAAGAAACACTACAAACTATAGATGATTTTAAGTGGATATATAGAGCTTGCATATATAAACTTATTAGCAATAAAACTTAAGGAATAATGGCACTAGGCATTTTACGTGTGATTTGTAACTCAAACATTGTTTACTAATTTATCGTTTTCATTAACTAATTCCTTTATTGAAAGGTACGTATGTTACTGACAATTATAACATGACCCTAATAATTACATTTTTAAAGTTAGAAAGTAGCTATTACTCTATTTACTTTATTTAACGATAAAATATTTCAAACTTAAATACATATTTGAAGCACTTCCTGTATTAATTTATTTATTATTTATTTATGCTTTATTGAGTGAGTTTATAACACCTTAAGATCAAATATAAACATTTAATTTCATTACAATTTTTTTACCGAAATATCTCAGTAACATATTTTTTCAAATTAAATATATCGATCTTTTATATCTCCTGTATTTCTTCAGGTAACTCACTGCACAGCTTCAATCCCTTGTACAATGAGTTTTTAGATTCTGTTTTTCTCCTCATTGATAATCTTATCCCTTTTTATCCCTTATTTCATATGTATAATATTGTTGATTAAATTTTATCATTGTTTTTATTTTATTAATTTCCTTAGTTATTTTATGTATAAAAATTGATATATTATATTTAATTTGCTGCTTTACTGTGAGCAAGTCAATTTCTTTGTGCGTTCTTTCTACATTAGAATAGATAAATTTTTTTAGTATAATCCTTGTCGCCTTATTTTAAAGAATTTGTATTTTTTTTATTTCTCCTTCTTTACATAAAAAAAACCACTGCTTTTTACATCTATTACATTTCGCAATCTTTCAACTTGTATTTTTCCTCAATAGAATATAAATAAATATTAACTTTGCTTTAAATCACTTGATATACATAAACTAACACATTAAAATAATGTATTAAATACCAGTCTTTTGCTAAAAATGTTTAATTATAAACAAATGTCGTTCATTTCCAATACCCGTTGACCAACCTATTCTCTAAAAAATACTGAACACATAATGTGAGCAAATAATGCATTAAAAATTTTATGGTTATTTTTTGTAAGATGTAATGTTATAAAACTAGTTGACAAATTGAAAAAAAGTATTTTGTGATTTTAAACAACGTAAATAATTATTTGAATTTCATTTCAAACTAATTTATTCATTATTTATTTATTTTTAGCTTCTACCCTCAGCTTCGCTCGCGTGTTTGTATGTAGAAATTAGTTAAGTAGGTAAGTAGTTAGTTTTGTTGTTAAACTAAAAAAAAATTCCGATAGAATAATATATTTTTCGGGATAGAATGTTCTCGTAACTTGTATAGATTGTAGGTTCTCCAACTCACATGATAAAAAAATCAGTTGCTCCGTTGAGACGTGAAGGATACACAAACAAACAAATAAACACATTTGCGGGTTTGCAATATTAATTAGTAAGTATATTAGTATTAGTATTGATATGGATTTTTATTATATTTATATGGTAGATAATATTATCGAATATTTTCAAGAGGTTGAGAACCTCTTCGGAAATATAATAATACGGAATAAGGCGTAAATTTTAATTTGATAGCTGCCATTTCCCCCATACATAATATATAACTCCCATATACTTGGAACCATCGACCCTTTCGATGACTTGGTTTGACTGAATAAGGGGATTCTGGCCATCGATGCACCAAGTGTTAAACAGTACATTAAACAGTTTTGGCGATTTTGATTTTTAAACCCATTCATGCGAAGTACCTATTTACCCTATCAATAGTAACTGATCATCGATTATAACTAGAACATCTGCACTTATGCATATAATATCACCTTTAAAAGATAAATAACAGTTTGGTTAAGATAGCAGGCTCGGTATTCATCAGAATGAAGGTTGTCTGGAGATATTCACTCAGTGAAAAACAAATGCCACCCAATTAATGTTTGCAGAACATATAAACTTCTCTACGAAATCGTGGTGCTTTACAAGAGCCCAAAATAGCAAAATAATGAGTTTTAAGAATAGGTTTCTAAGGATAATTTTTGGTCTGCTGTGATTTCACTTTGACTTCCGGTGGTAATTGTTATCAAGCGGAGGCAATATTGTTGACTGGGTCATACACTGCGGATGCCTCACAAACGCTTAACAAACGCTTGCCTACTTCACACGGTATCAGGCTCTCGACGATCTGGGGTGGTATTCTGAACGCAAAAGCGCGGGTTGAAAACGCATATTTAACGCGTATTTACGATTTAAATACACGCTAACAGAAAAATCCCTTTGCGGGCGATTCCGTTCAGAATATTGGTCCTGCGCGTCCACTGTTAAATGCTCATCGGCAGTTTATGTGAGAACTGCGGGAGGCAAACTTGACTTGGGAGGATGCATAGCCAACAGAGGCCTGAAGCTTTTCGTCGACACCCAAAATCAAACTTAGGAGCGGACATAGAATAATGATGATGGCAATATTTGGAGTTCGTCCAAATTTTTGTAGACAAGTACTGAATTGAACTCCCTGGGGATATTAACATATTACAACAGAAATTAAGAACTATTATTTATGTTGTTAATCTCTGTTGTAATATGTTAATATAACCAGCTTCCCGGAGAGTTAAATTCAGCCCTTTTCTCTAAAAATTTAAACAAACTCAAAGTATTGTTGATAAATCCACCTGGTCCACGAAGAAGTATAGAAATTGAAAAAATAAGATCTTCAGGCGTTGCACAAACGTCCGAATTATGATTCTAGGTGGCCATATTTGCGGATTTAACAGTTTTTTTAGTACGTTCAAAATATGAAAAGATAGTGAAATACCATTACTGCATTTTTATTTTGGAAAAAAAACGTTATTTTACTAGGATTAGTATCACCACAAACTCATCGTTTACTATGCAGCGCTGCAATTAGTAATTTAGTATGATTTGTGCATCCTATTAAACCGTACGTATTCTTCGCGCGCTAAAAGTTTATTAACAAATTGACTATGGATTCGATTATTAAGGTGTTTTATGGTGTTAATGTATTTTATTTCTTAACTGATGTGATTATTTCTATGTTAATAAATCGTTCATTTTAAGAGGAGGAAATACAATTTAATAAAATAAATTTTCATTTTTACAAGACTCGGAAAAAAAATGTAAATCAGTTTGAGTCATAAAACTATTTGATTAATATAGTTGGCACTTTGAAGTTGGTGTATACTTCATAAGTGAGAAGCCAGTTAGAGTATAACTCTACAATATGGACTTCTTACTTCAACTGTCACCAAAATTCTCTCTCAGAGTCTAAAAAAAATTCTTACGGGATAATCAGTCATGAATTTTTAAATTACGATTTTTTACTAAAAACATTAAATTTGTTAAAACTTAACGATAGAAGAAAAATTATAGACCTTTTAAATTTATTCAAAATTGTAAATTCAATATGGGATTGCCCTGAACTATTATCTCTCATCAACTTCAGGGTGCCTGGAAGAGCGACTAGACAGGTGCCACCGTTTTGAAGCAACAATTCACGGACAGTGTAAACTTGTAATGCCGAATTAAATAGACTTCATGAACTCGGCAATAGTTATTCGCACGTATCTGATATATTTAGTGCAGGGTATTGTTCCATTAAAAAAAACCTTTTGAACTTTTTCAAAGATGGTGAATGGTAATTATATTTATTTATTCATGCATTTCATTATATACATAATGTATACAGTTTTTTGTTTACTTTGCCAGCTGTGTGAAACAGTACTTATGATTTTCTTGTTGTTTTTCTGTGGAATGTTTTATTATTTAAACTTTCTACTGAATATGCTGTATAATTTTTAGGTTATTTTTTTAAATATAAATCTTGTATAATTTTTGGTTTAATTTTTTTTTAATAAATCTTGGGTATACAAAAATTCTTGTTTTAAAATATATATATATATTAAGCCAAATATGTTAACATTATAAATGTTTGTAAAAGGCAGTTTTGCCGTTTTTGTTCATAAAATAAAATAAAGAAATAAATAAATATCTTAAACAGATAAAAAAAATCAGCAATCTATGTGCACCTTCGGATTTATTGCATTATTTACAGATTCTTCCGGATTACTTTCCAAACTGTTTCTTTTAGACGTTTGGATAGACAAGCGAAAAAGTAACTTATCGCAACACTTTGAAAGCTTACTTTAATTTTTTTTTTCATTAAGTTTTATGCAAAATGACTGAATATTGATTTACATTTCGATGCTACTGAAGAAGTTTAAGCGGAAAATAGCATGATGTTATCGTAGCCAGTCAAAAAAAAAATTCGGAGTTATCTGCAAGAAGCAAAAGGATGTTTTTTACTGAAATAACAACAAATTTAAGCAAATACATATTGTGCAAGACAGCAAGAGCTAGTTTATATAAAGCCGGGGAAAAAAGTGCTCAAAATGTTTTGAAAGATACAACAACTACTGCTTCTAGTCGGGCATTGAGAGTGAAAAAAGCATTCCACGAAGCACTTACTACAAAAATTCAACCATATACTCCAGAAGAGGCATTAGCCATGATTGTTAATACTCGTAATAAGATAACCAAAAGTCAGTACATATGCATTCGATAAGGAGCAAAAGAGAGAGGTTGTAATATATACTCATCTTATCACATTATAATAACAGACTAAAATCATTGTTATCCATTAAAAATCGACATGATGAAAACCGATATATAAGCTTAAATTAAACTGCAAAGTCAGTAAACATATTAATTTCTTCACAACATGAAGTTCCTACCAAAATGAGATTATTGGTTGACCAACCAAAACCTGGCAGTGGGACAACAAACGATGGAAACACCGCAAGGCGGTTCTTTCAAAATCCAGAGATTTCTGCTGACTGTAACTATTCTTAAAAATACTAGATTCTGCTGTGGGTAATTATATAAATACAAACAAAGCGAATTATTATAACGTGTTTAACTTAATTGTATATTATGCTTAGTAAATTTATTTGTATTATTTTCCTATGCTGTGTTTTTTTTAATCTCCCCTTAACCAAATTTTACCCTGTTAAAATGCTTACAATCTTCTAATAACTTTTTTGCGAGGTATATTTCGAGTGTTATTGGTTATTTATTATAAAAATAACTTAAACCATTTTTAAAAACAGGTTAATATGAAAAATAAAAAATAAGGTAATATTATTGGTAACCTAGAATCATGATCGGGACCTTTGTGCGTTGCCTAGTATGTAGGTGAAATAATTCAATTAGATGAATCTCACCCGCATAAATAAAAGTTTTAGCTCTTTAACTTCACACACATCAACAGATGTAAAAATGGAAGGAATATAGATATTCAAATATAGGCAGAATGGTGAATGTTACACAGTGTGTAAAGTGGTCACTTGAACTAGCCAATGACAGGTCATAAGCCCTGTAGATGCCTTAACTTATATATTACCTTCTCTAAAATGTTCTTCATCTCTGTTGTAATATGTTAATGATGATGGTTTCAATTTTATTCTCATTATACAAAAATGCTACTCTGTGTCAAGACTGATGAAAAATTCAGATTTGTTGGTAAACTAGAGTGTATTCGACTTGATGACTGCTCTCAGGTAAAAATCCTTAAAAAATAATCGAGTAGAGATAATTCTCTTAGTGAAGTGGTTGGCATCTTCCCTCATCATTCTTGAGGTACTGAGTTCTATTCCAGGAATAGTGGATGTGAAATTTTGATTTCAGAGGTAGTTTTAAATGCAATACTTTATTATTTAAGGACTGGCGCATGAAGCGTAGGACTGATCACCTTACATTCAGGTAACCGATGTTAGAAATAGACTGCATTGGTTTTACCAAGGCAGTGGTCTATGGATTACTAGCTCCGAAAAGGGGAATGATGATAATACATAATGTTGAAGTTTAACTGCAATTTGCAAAGCTTATTAACAAGAAAAAACTTTAGCCTTTACATAATATTATATCCCTTATCTTACTTGGCTCAGCCAGTTCTAAGACAGTGATTATGCAAATGAAAGTACGACATGCAGATTTTCACACTGCTACTTAACTGTACGTGCAAAATATGCACTCAAAGCATGCACTTAGCTTTAAGTTTATATAAATAACACATCTTAATTTTTAACATTTACATAATATATGCATCGGGTACTTATATTGATGCAGTATTTGTGGATACTTAAATTTTTGAAACGTGAAATAAAGTTTACTCTGAAAAAAAACTGGTTTTACATTATACTTTAATTTACTGAAAATAAAAATAACAACTTACCGACTTTTTGTATATTTTAGTTTCAAGACTTACCCGTTTTTTCGTCAGGGCACTCACTACACGAACATGCAAATAGTAAAATACACTTTCATATATACCGTCATCGTAGTGCACATAGTATTTACGAAAAAATACACGAATTGCATGTGTTACACGATTAACCAATCGTGTAACCTAACCCCCCCTACATATTCTGCGACATATCGCCAAATATTATTCATCTAATTTTAGCGCATGTTAGGACATGGTGACGTTTGAATCCCCTTTGACTCTGCATGTAATTTATGTATTTTTTCTTAAATACTATGAACAATATTTTGAGTTCATCCAAGTTTTTGTAGACTAGGACTGGATTCAACTCCCTGGGGAACTGTTAATATTGACAAATTACAACAGAGATGAAGAACATTTTAGAGAAGGTAATATAGAAGTCTAGGCATCTACAGGGCTTATGACCTGTCATAAGCTGGTTTTAGTGTCTTCTTTACACACTGTGTATAATTCACTATTCTGCCCTTATTTGCCCTGCCAGTTTCAGTTCTTTAACTTCACAAACATCAACAGATGAGATAAACACAAAACCACTAACCTAAATATAGATGTTCAAATAAGGGCAAAATGGTGAATGTTACATAATGGGTAAAGTGGCCACTTAAACCAGCCACTGACAGGTCATAAGCCATGTAGATGCCTAGACTTCTACATTACCTTCTCTAAAATGTTCATTATCTCTGTTGGAGTATGTTAAATACTATGTTCGTATACTACGGTTACGATAATGGTGAAAGTGTATTTCAGTATTTGCATGTTGGTGTAGTGAGTGTCCTGACAAAAGGACTGGTTGGTCTCGAAACCGGTAGACAAAGAAAAGTCGGTAAATGGTTATATACTTATATTTACTGACATTTATTAAAATGTTCGACAGCAAATCAGGTTGTGGTCCTGTGGCTAGTGTCTCGGACTCACGGACCAAAGTTCCGTGGTTCGAATCCCACTTTACCCGAACTTGATTCCCATTTTCTAACAGGGAGTTATTTCCAACTAGTTGAAATTGCCCCTCAAAATTTAATATTTGGGTAAATCATAAGAACGCAAATATTAATAAAATAAAAAAAAGTTAATTCTTTGAACATAAATAATGATTTAATCCAGTTATATTTTATTTTGGATGCCTTAACAATACATATTTTTGGAATGTTCATCTGAACTTATTTGTTGGATTTGGACAAAGAATGTTTTCCTCGGTCTTTGTTGTTTTCTGCGTCCATCAAAATTTGCATACTATTTTTTTCAGCCGTTCTTTCGCTATCTACCCAAACCAACGCACCTCTATTTGATAGATTTTGTCGATAATTTATCATCACTTCTCTCGGCCTAACATAATTCACAGATTTCGGCCTTTGTGCTTTTATCCTACACATATTTTCCACGGATTCGCCTGAGAGATCTCACTTTGCCTAGTGTAGTTTATATTTTTCCGTTCTTTACATACGGTCGGTACCAAAATTGCTGATTACCATTTAGAACTGCTGATTGTACCTCTTGCGACAAACATATATTTGCCAAGATTGATTTAGTGCTCCGTTCACCCTGCCTTTCAATATCCAGTATTTCCAGTATATATGTTTCCAGACACATAAATTGAACGTAGTTATGCAGAAAATAGCCAGTCCACAGTTTTGAAAAAAATGTAATTTGTGTTATCGGGTTCATAAAGGTCAATTCCATGTTCTGCCACAAAGACCCAGGCCGTTTTCATACAAAAACTATAATAATCACCTTCTGAAAATGTCATGATTTCAAAATGTCACGAAAATGAAACTCAGTTAATACATTCAAAGGTAGTATGAAATATTTAATATGGCTGTTTTCTGCAAAATGCATATTTAGGTTGTGTGGTCCGACTGCCTTAAAAAACCACCAAAATTTGGGTTGGGCCAGTAAAAGTGCTATGCATACCTTAGAAATAGCACAAAAGTGTGTACTCAAGGCTCTGCTCGGGGTCCCTATCAGAGCACCTACAACGAAGGTGTTTGAACAAGTAGGTGTTCTGGACGTCAGGCAACTGTACGCTGGGGTACTTCTCGTTCACACACATAAAAATGGTGGGGGTTAATATAATACAATCTATGAAACAAGATAAAAAAAGAGACCGCTATTTGTGCCACCTAAAATGACAACATTGTTTGGTCTGCTCCCAAATTTTACAACACTCTACCTCTTGATTTAAAATTATAAACAAATAAAGGAAAATTCAAATTCAAATTATTAGTTAAAAAATGGCTTCTGGATTTGGGTCCCGAACATTGCCTTGAGATGGTAACCCCACCAAAACAATAGTCCATTTGAACTCGAAATTATTGTTGCATGTCTGCTATTTATGTGTATTAAATACAGTGTTATCTTTTATATTATATTGATTTAATTTGCACTAGAACATAATATAAATGAATGCCTCGACACGGGTTATGCCTTATGCCCAGTGAAGTGTTCATATAGAAAAGAAAAAATATAAAGTTCTATGTGAAATAAACAAATAAAATAAATATATTGACGGTTCCTACGTCAAAACTGTACTTTGCGAGGTTAACCAAATTGCAAAACATGTGTCCATTGTTTTTAAATGGACACATTTTTATAAATTCTACAGTATCAAGATTTGTTTTTGCTCTCCTGTAAACCTCGCGAAATAGAGTTTCGATTGTATTTGTAGGGACCAAAGTATATTATATTACACGTGTTGCCTTTTATATTTTGAGATTTGATAACACTAGGGCTGCTATTTGGGAACTGACACCTCCATTGTTAACTTTGACATTTTTGAAATTATATTTAGTTAGAATGTGTTTTTATACGGTCACTATTTTCAATTGTTTTAGTTATTTCAAAATTTAATATCAGTGCAAAAATGGAATTAAAACTTGAACATTTTTGTGATAATATTTTTGACAACTTTTGACTTAGATTAATTCAACAACAATGCATTGCCGAACTAAAATCGACTTTTGACGATGAAGTGCCATCAAAGATCATTATTTACCGATGGTAAACGGAATTCAATCATAGCTGCAGTTTGCTCAACGACGACTATCGTAAAGGTCGTCCAAAATAGGTTGTTGTTCCGAAAAACATTGATGCTGTGCATAAACCGATAATGAAAGATTCTCATTTGACTAGCCGTGAGATTCAATCATCTTTGAAAATTAGTGAGACCAGCATATATTCAATATTACATTAATTTGAGCGTCAAACAGATTTGTTCAAGTTGGATTCCGCATAATTTGACAATCGCTCAAAAAAAGACTCGTGTCAAAAGAAGTGTTCGAAAGAATTTTTTTTAAATATGATCACATCGCTTCAAAACATGTCTTTAACATTGTAACAGGTGATGAATCTTAGATGTATTCGTATTAGTCCGAAACGGAACACCAATCGATGGCACGCGTGTTTCAATATGAGCGAAATTTAATAAAAGTTGTTTGTGGATAAGCACTTTACAACAAATGGTAGACTGTTTTATGAAAAACTGGACGTAAACAATGTAAAACGGTCAATTTTTAGTGGAATTAACGATTTGTTTACCAGAAGTCTTCGTAAAAATAAGGAAGACCAACCGTCGACGTCGAATCATTCTATCACGACAATGCGAGCTCTTATTTCGGCACAAACAATTGAATATTTTATATATTAAAATAAATAAAGTACCACTTATATTTTTATAATTTGACAACCAACTTGTTTCGGAAATACTTTGCCTTTTTCAGGGTTAATTACAAACTAACATAACATACAAACATTTTTCACAGTGAGAGTGGAGTGGGCGTGGCTAAGGGGGTAGATCAGAGAGGGGGTTTGTGTGTGGATTTAAGGAGAGGGAACATATTTAAAATATGACTATTGCTAAGATTTATTTGATTATTAATTTAATTTAATATATAACTAACCGGTCAGAACATCGAATTAATGACTCATCCGCCGTACATACCTGATTTGGTAATGACTTTTTTTCATTCATAAACATAAAAAAAATAATTGCGTGTTCAATGTTTTACGGCACCTAAAGAAGCGGTTGATGCGTTTAAAATGCATGTTTCAGAGGTACCTCAGTCTGAGTAGCAAGTGCTTTACAAACGAATGCAAAAGTGTATTAATCATCGTGGAGAATATTTCAAAAAACAATAAAGTGATTTTCGATCTTAAATTTTAGTTTTTTTTCGATTTTAATTTGTCTGAAATGTAAAAGGCAACTCTCGTATCTATGGTAGGGACCGTCGATATTATTGAAAATACACGTGCCAATTTTGTCAGTTTACAAATTAGTATGCCGATCGTAAACGTTGCAGCGTTCTGATTCAAAGAACGTACACAAAATTTAGTAGAAAAACTTGAGAGAAAAAGGTGACAGTCACTCATAATTTAAATTAATATTAGGATTTAAAACATCATGTTATTTTGTTTATAAATACACATTTTTTTAATTTGTTAAATTCCTCATTGTTGTACTATTTCAGCAACGAAAAGTAAAAATATACAAATGTTTTCATTTAATTTTTTTATTTAAAGTACTAACTTTGTGGTTATTCATTTCAATTGAATAAATATAAATAACTTTATATGGAATGAAGTTATGCAAAACGCACCACAATACTTATTTAATGCAACTGGTGGAAACCCGCGACGCCAGTTACACAGTTGGTCGTCTAACCTACTGCGCCACGGCGCCGGTCACAATTCGTATAACTCTGTTGGTTTCAACAAAATAAACAATTTAATAAGTCGTATCGTGATCAGTGATCTGATCTTTCATTGAATTAACAGGAAATTTTCCATCAATTATTTTTTACATCCTGAAAATAGTTTAGTGTAACCGAATACGGTCGGTTTAATTATAATTGGGTGGTGTTTGAATTATATTGTCCAGTTTAAATGATTATTGTACTGTCGCCTGGTATTAGTGAAATAAAACCCCAACTTTAACATAACTAAAAGAGCTAACGCGCACACAGTCTAACTTGCAGGTTAATGTTTTCGTTCTTTTGGGCCAAAATTTGCCTAACTCCCGAAGTTTTAATGGCGTCGTAAACATCGCGCAAGCCTTTGCCAGTAAACGTTTTGCCCAGAGTCTGTAAGTCAAGTTGAGCTGGTCTCTGTCAGTCACAGGGTCATAAACACGGTCATATTTCAGTCAAAAATTGAATCGAATTTTCAGAAGCTTATGCTTCACGCCATTATGGGTCGAAGTAGACTTATTACTGACGTTAAAACAACCAGCAGACATAGTTAATTTTAGATAAAATGCGATCGTGAACTTCCGGGTAAAAGACTGTAGATGTTGTGTCGACTAATCTTTGTTCTTTACTTCTTAATTTCATGATCAGATTGCTTTCAGAATTTATCATATCGTGTTTTTGGGTCAGGGTAGTTAAGGACATTTCTAAATCTGTACTGTGCAATCTCAAAAGCCTACAATAAAAAAATCGGACTGAAAAGATAACTACTAAGCACTGGGCTGGTATTCCGAACGCTCTCTAGAGGGAAGAGAACGCGTTTTTAGCAAATGATTTACGTGCTAGCAACGCTTTCTCTAACCCGAAAGAGCGTTCAGAATCGCATTTCTAGTAGTCATATTACGGTTGTAGTGTAATAAGATTTTTCTCTACAAATATATACATTTTAAAACCATAAGATTATGTTTTTCATTCAATTATTCTTAATTCAACAAAGTAGTAATTAAGTTATTCACTTCAAATATTTATGAAGAAAAAAACATATCAAAATTTAAAATAATGGTCAAGACATATATGATAAACAATTTATAAATTAAATATATTTGCAATGTTATTATTAGAACACACATAACAATATGTTTGATATGTGTGCCCTACTTTAAGATTTAAATAAAAAATAAAAAATTGTATTTGTATTTTTGTAAATTTTTTACAACCTTTGTAGACGTAAAAGCCCTATGGACGTAAATAAATAAATAACGCAACAAAATGGCTAAATAATTACAAACAAAACAAACAAACGATCAATCACGCCGTTTCCCCAAAAAGGCAGACAGAGAGGATAGAACGCCACATCACTCTATCTTCGCATACAGATCTCGCTTCCTCTACATTCATACAGCTTCTTATGCACGCGCGCCGATTTTCCGACTTTTGACATGTCCACCTTCAGGTATTTGTTAAATTTGGTCATTGTTATTACTCTTCTGTAATATTACAAACGACGTCATCGCCCTCTATAGATCCAAGCCACAGATTTACAACTAAAAAAAATGGCTACAAAATTGCAATGGAATTAGAGTTTCATAAAAACGCATTTTTTTATATGGGTTTCTTTTAACGTAGTAGGTTTATATATTTTTATACTTGACTGAGAAATAATAAACTATTAAACTTTTTAAATATTTAACCTTTGAAAATATATAGAAATTACAAATGGTAATTTAATATTATGTTGGCATAAATCATATTAACATCGATAGAAATAAAAAGGTTGTCTCATTCCAAACTGAGGGTTACATTTTTTATTTATCTTATGCATAATAAAGTAGAATACATACGTTATTAATATTTTGCTATTATGAATTAAGATAAGTTATCTCGCTTGAAATTTATTGAAAATGATTCTCAATAGGATGAGCCGTCTTTCTTGATAATCAAATTTTACATTCGCAATTTCCATTTGTTCTTATTAAGAACATTTTGTTATTGTGAATTGTTTTGGAAAATTCAACATGTATTGCAAAATCGAATTTGAATAGTGATATTTCAATGACTCTGATCTTTAGTGGAAAAAAAAATTTTCTTGGAAAATTAAAATTACTAATGTTTTTTTTTTTTACTAATAAAAATTCAATAAATCTCATCTACGTAAAACTTTTTTCTCAAAAGAAAAAGATTTTACAGAAATAAATAATAAATAAATTCTCTTATCTTCAAAACTGACTGTTGACCTTTAAGCTTGTGGTCTGCTTTTGCAAATTGCTACGATTAATAGCAAGTCATGATAAGGAGTCTCAAGAAAAGAATTACGAAGAAAAAATAATTCAAATCACCAATCAAGATAATTTAAAACCATAAATAAACTCTGTCGGCTTCCTTAGAGCGGCGATTAAACTGGAAGTTTCTGAAGTTGATGCTCCTACGGGGCATCAACTTTTTAATACTTTTATTTATATTTTTACACTTATAGACGTATTTACCCCTTTGCTTTTAACTTTTTTTTTCACGCGGTAAGAATTAGAAAATTTAACCGTACGAAGTTTCTCGAAAATGTATAAAAAAATGATTTTAATAAAAATCAACTTCTTCGAACTACGTCACAGATTATTGTTGATTTACAAATCAATTACATGGTTGTTGTGTGTTATTAAAGATTTCTTCGTTTCTGCAGTAATTGTTTTTCAACGTTCAGTGTGTTTTGATGCTACGAGTTTCTACTTTTCAACATCAGCACAAGTCACCAAAGGCAACTCTTAACGTCTCGAGCGGAGTAATTTAAAAATTACAAAACTTAAACGAAAAAAATATTGCGATGGTAATACGATACACATAATTTTACATATACATAATACAAAAAATACCATACAGTTCACACGGAAGGAACTGAAATGAAACAAAATATGAGAGGGGGGGTGGCTCACTCTTTTCTGCTTAAACCAGCAGTCCTGTTTACAAGTCATTCAGTTTTTTTTGTGTTTTTTTTTTACGGTAATTCAACCGCATTTTTTGTGTATAAAATAAATTTAATTTGCCAGTCACCCTTTTAAAAATATATTCATTAATTTATTAAGTATTTTAGAAAACCCGTTTGGGTTATATAAGAAAAAAATATCTACTACGCTCCGATACATTTCCACCTATCCTATCTATCGTGTAAATGGGGTTTTGTCAACATAAATCAAATCTCTTTGATACAAGTTCTTCGGGACAAAGCTCTGAGAAAAAAAAATTTGGACTAAAATGGGATTTCCATGTAAAGGATATTTACTAAGAGACAAAAACATTTCCTTTCGAGGTAATGGGACTGTATGACATCACCAACGCCATTTTGAATATCGCAAACTTTGAATCCTGACACTTACAATCACAATACACGAAACTCAAAAAATCTTTTGTATCTCAATCTCATTCAACTAAAATGAATGCCCGATGATCTAAAAAACGAATAGTCAAATGGCAAATCTAAATTTTTTTCAAATAAAAAAAGATTACTTTTTGATAGTGACAATTAAGAACAATGGAAAATAAAATTGAAATAAATAGTGTGTACTTCTGTGCTCTAAGTTACTTATTTTATTTTATTTATTTATTTTTATAGCTTTATATTTAAATTAAAATCTTTTTGTATTTGTAAACATACGTATTTAATATCATTTTTTTGCATATTTTTGTATATATTAAAAACATTTTCAGAATTATTTTTTGCTGCTTCACTATCTTAAACTGTTATTTTCATGCTTTAGAGTTGTCGAATTACTGGCCAAATAAATTATTTCTTATGTATTCTGTATTTTTTGTTAAATAAACAATAATAAAAACGAACCAAAACTTTATTTACACAAATAGGTATTGTATATTTTTTTCCTCGTTGAGACATTTTATTTTATTCAATCATCGCTATGTACCCTTCGACAGTTTAATATTATTGATGTCACGACTTACTGCTGTCTCGATAACGAAGCGACATTATTTTAAATATTGCATGGCTTCCATCCGAACATGTAGAACACGACTTCGAAGCACTTCAGAAAACAAATAATGTTCAATTATGTACAGCCGCAGAAGCATTAATATTTCCCTCTAGATATCAAAAACCAACGATTCTTTCATCTGGATGGATGAAATTTACGGTTCTGTGCATGAAACAGAACCAAAATCCTGGACGAGTGTTTGAGAATCGATAGCTGCTCTAAGATAAAAATCCTGAATCTAGTAAAGATAAGTCTATTACTCGTAGATTGACATAAAATATTGGTTAAATAGTAGTTTAACAATGCAATATTTCATAAATAACCTTGTGAGTATTTCCGAATGTTTTTAGACAACGCTTAATTTCGTTCCGTGGGGAGTTATTAAATTTAAGAGGGGTTGAGATGTCAATGAAGTCTCGTTGACCTGTTATTAAAAATATCTGGCTAGAATCTCGCGATGCTTGAAATAATTGGATAGCACTTCAGAAATGAATTGAGGCGAGCCACTTAATATTCTGCAGTCCACAACAAAGAATTTTTCCAGCGGAAATATAAGGTAAAACGTACTTATGGTAGGAACCTACATAATACGTGACTAAACGCTTCAAATCAATATTGATCGGCGGTTTTGCTTTAATTTCAATGGATTATAGCCGATTAGTAAACACCACAGTCTAAGCTTTTCAACTAATTGAAGTCTTTTTTATGTTCTTTGTGAATTAGATTCACAAGCACGCACAAATTAACTAGCTTAAAAGGGTAATAGTACATTAAATAAATATCGGACCCTTCATCACACCATTTTTCATTTTTAAACTCAATAGTACTTAGATATAATTTGTAGGTTTATAATATTCCTATAGGGGTATACAAAAAAGGTCTATTTTACATATAGTAGGTATACCGTGTGTGTTCTGCGGTGTGGAGCGGCTGCTTGCTAAGTTTGTTTTGAGGTCACAATAAGGACCTCTGTATGCGGCGTTAATTTCTATTATTTAATTATTAACCCAGCGTACAATGCCAGCTCCATTCCGGCCCGGAAAATATACAATACAGTTCTCACATTTGGCTACCGTCCAACGCAACTCTTTACCCAATAAAAGTAGGCTCAGAGTGTATAACTTGAAACAAAATTGAATGGAGTGGAGCCTCAAAATACTGGAGTTTCCGCAACCTTCCGAGCAAAAGGCATGTGGCTACAATGAGTCTATTTTTAGCCTGTAATGAATTGCTTTCTTACGGAATAAGATGGAAGAGATATATTTATTATTTGTTTGACGTTACACTCGGCAAAGCGTTTTATTATTGCAACTAAGTGTTATGAGACTAATAAACAGCACTCGGCTGCGAAGATAGCTTGTTGGATCACTATTAAATGGAGGAGTAACAAAGAGAATTGCTGAGTATAAAGTATATTGTCATCTTTGTTTTTCTTTTAAATGAACAGAAGAAGAAAAAGGAAAATACTTTAATCCTAAATGGGAAAAGAACTCCGTTTGGCTTCGTGATTTGTAAGTAAAACAAATGCCTGTGAAATGTTTTTTTTTTACATTATTTTCAATGCGCATAACTTTTATGTGGCATTAAATTTTTTGGAGTCACACATTCTAATGTTTCGAGATTTTGAATTCAGCTATTTAATCTTATTTTTTTGAGATACTGAATAAAAAGAAGAAGGAAGAGTTGTTGACCAATGCGCTGGAACGATTACATTAATTGCGAAAGGCTTTCTAGAAATTTTGTTCAGCAATTCTATTAGAAGAGTAGAAAGACAATTATTCGGGCGATGTGTGATATTTACGTTCTCGGTACCTTAGAAAATGATAGTTTAACGTCTAACGCAT
The DNA here is from genome assembly GCF_059751315.1 of Micrasema longulum. Classification (NCBI taxonomy): domain Eukaryota; kingdom Metazoa; phylum Arthropoda; class Insecta; order Trichoptera; family Brachycentridae; genus Micrasema; species Micrasema longulum. The sequence continues at coordinate 19,708 of NW_028278642.1, forward strand.
CGAAAGTTCGCAGTTTTAAAATATGAAAATTAGTATTATTTTCAAAGGTTTTTAATTATTTACAGCATTTTCGTGAAATTCACTAAAATAGTATTGTACATTAAAAACATCACTTTTTGTGGTGAAGGAACGCATGAGCCTTACAATAACAAAAATAATACATCACTGTTAATCATGACATCGTCGCCATTCAGGCAAAAGTCAGTAACTCAAAAAAAAAATATTTTGTGATATAGCAATTTGAAAGTATGCAGACCAAGGAAAAGTCTATTTTTTGTGTTTTAGAGGTTTCACGCTCAAAATATAATTTATTCATGTCTTCCTAGTAAATTTCAATGATATTTTTTTCCTTCTGATGCATTGAAAATATCTGGAAGGTTTTTAATGAAGCACCGTGGCTAAAAATGGGTTAAATGATTTTCGCTTGTTCATAATCTGGACAATGCAAGCCTTAGGAGTTAGTTAAATGAAGGAAATATTAAAAATAATTATTATAAAGTTTCTTTTCCGCAGGTTTTACTTAATGTTTTAATATTTATACAAGTATAGAGTCACATAGTAAGAAATAAATTTACGCAGCTTTTTTTCTTAATAACTTAAAAGGCAAACATCACCAAGGTAAGTGACTTAATTTTACGAACATAATTTTACGCTTTTTATTAGCATATTAAAACTGTCATTTTAACATTTAATGGCAACGATATATATTATGAAATCTACTCGTACATACAATTTGTTACCACTGGTAATCTCTTAGAGTCTTACAAAAAAATAAAAAAATAATAATATTGTCAGTGCTTACAATATTAATATTGAATACAATAACATTTACTCCGTTACGTCTTGCAAAAATACCCTCGTATTAAAGTAATGTCAATTGATTAAATTTTAATATTTTCGTATACATTTTTGTTCAATCGATTTCCGTTTTTGTTTTTGGAAGCTAATTATATTTTTTTGGCCATGCATACGACCTCATTTAATGAAATTTTTTTCAAATAGAATTGAAAGTTTTAATTTATTTCTAGTGTTGTGAAAGTGCCTTTTTCCTTCTTAAAAAAATCAGGTCTTGACTTAACAATAAGACAAAGTTTTATGCATAAATACTTGTCAACTTTAAAAATTTGCCTCCGTGTTGCCAGGTAATCAGCATTTGCCTTTTTCTTGAGAGGTCTTTTTTTAATAATAATAGCACAAATATAATATATTATAAGTTTTCTTTAATCATTTAAACTTCCAAAAATATTTTTTGAGTGACTTAAAAACTAAATAAAATTAAAACAAATGTATTTAAATAAAGCCAGCGTGATCATTTTGAATACCACTGTTATGTAATTTACGTTATTTGTGACAAGCAATATTGATTTAGATTTAAAATAAATTATATTACAAGCCAAACAGGGCATTGCCATAATAATTCATTAATATCAATAATGAAATTGTTTGTTTTAATTACTTGGCTCGATATTTTTTTTAAATATTATTCATTGCCCAAACAAAAAAAAATGTGTTTCTAACATACATACTTGTAAAATAACAAATTACGTATTGCCAAAACAGCACATTAGGTTCAATTTTTTTCTGAAATGCGTTAAATAATTAACTTATCAAATGATAAATAAATAAAATATAAACTATACAACAATCACTTAAACCACTTAAAAACTATACAACAATCTCGCCTTTGATATTTTGAAATAGTTTAACTTTCAAAAATACTCGTATTAATCTTTTATAAAGGGTGTTCAAATTTAAGGTATTTATTGAAATTTGCCGCCATTTTTCTTCAGGTAACTAGACTGCACCTATGTTATTTAAGGTACAGAGTAAATACATTCCGGTTAGTTGAAATAAATTGCTACACGATTGAGACACGTTTTCATTATTAAAAAATATTTCAAATATGGTATATAGTATATATATTTATAGTATTTCAGAACTTGGAAGAAAATTTCGTCCATAATACAGTAGAGAAAATACTCTGATGAACCGTGGTATTAAACTTGTAGTTGTAAAAGTATATGTTAAAAACATCACCTACTGCCTCTGCAAAAACGTCGTGAAATAGCAGATATAATTTATTTACTTAAAATTGCCTCTGGTTCAATCCTGAACTACTTTGCAAACTTTCTATCAATGTTCCTTTCAAAGTTTTAAGAAATAACCCTCTTCTTCACACACCTCTTGTTTTATCTAATTATAGGCAAAATTCATATTTATGGCGAACTTTTATTAATTTTAATGTGATAAATAAATCATTTAACATAGATTTATTTGCAAATAATCTAAATAACGTGCGGCGTTTGCTTTCGAAATAACTCGTAGTATTTTTTTCTTTTCTTTTAAATTTACATTTAATTACTATTCATTTTATGTTCGACAATCTTTTTTAACTTACTGTGATGCTACTTGTGAAAACCTGTAATTGGCTTATTTGTTATTTGTTTTGTTATATAAATATGAGATAATGTGTATTTGTTATTTGTTTTGTTATATAGATGTGAGCTGTTGGTTATCCAAATAAATAAATAAAAATTTGAATATCGTCTTTTTTGAAGACCGTATTTGCATTTTCACATAAACCGCAAAACATTTATAAAAATTGTAGGCTTGTTTGAAAAAATATATAAAAATAAACACGGATACTACTTTATTTTTTAAATATTGCTGTGCTTTTAAATTTATGCCGGACAAATATATATTTAATCGTTCTCCTGAAATATCGCGTTTTGTAGGTTATTGTAATAAATATACTCATTGTTTGTAAACATTATTAAATAAAAACGCATTTAAGCACGTAATGTAAAGAAAAAAAGTTGAACAGACATAATTCAGAACACTGTAAAAATATTTAGTACACGTCATTATTACATACTCGAAAAAGCCATTCTGTATTGTTTTTATTCTTAAATTAACTTTTTATGCTCTTTACAACTCCAGAAGAACCTTTTTGAATTATGTTATGTAAAATAAAGGATTTTAGTGGTTTAATAATGGAACAGTTAATAAACAAACTTGTTTAATGTATGTACAGAAGCTGTCTTATAAAGCAAAGAAGATAAAATAAACATTTGCCGAATAAACGCCCAATAAACTTTGGTTCGATAATAAAATAATTATTTTTGTAAGCCGTCCAGCTTAATTTTTAGTAAACGGGGTAAAAGATTAGCTTTAACGATAATATGGGTTAAATCAACACCACAAACGAAGGTTAAAAGGGCGAACGAAATAATAATTTACGAATTCAGCACAAATAAATATGGTGAAGTGGGGGAAAGATAAAAAGCTGAATGCCGAATCTTTATCTTTTTATCTGGTGAGAGTAATACGGAGATGTCCAGTTATACGTATAAATAATACAACGAGTAAATTATTTTTATTTATATATGTGTGGGAATATGTATGTTTACGAATGAATTACAAGTGCACCTACTAAACACGGATTTTCTAGCGAGTCTTGCCAGAGAGAATTTAAACATAAAGTGAGTTATTTAGCAACCAAAAGGAAAAACATTTTTGAGAAGGGAATATGGAAGTCTAGATATTTACAGAGATTAACCTGTTGTTGACAGATTTAAAAGGGCCACTTTACACTTTGTGTAACATTCATCATTCAGGTTATGTATGTAATCTATTTATATAGATGGTCGTAAAAAAAAACTAAAACAACTAGTGGTAACTTGACAAATCATAAACCCTGTAAACGCTTATACTTCAGTTTGCCCTTCTAAAAAAAAGGATATCTTTGTTTGCTACAAATAATGATAAAAATACGTACTTATTTCGAAAAGAAATTGACACAAATGTAAATAACGAAATATGAATAGTAATAAAAAGAAAAGAAACAAAAAAAATAAGCATTATGTTGTTATTAGACAAAAATAAATTTGTCTATGGTTAAGTTCATGAGTAGAATCTTAGAAACTTATATTAAAAAAAGAATTTATAAGAAGGTATATATTTAATATTAAAAAATATCATGAATTGAAATTTTAAAATGAATTTTAAATATTTTATAACTTTCTGATACTATAATGTTTTTTTCATTACTTAACTGTTCATATTTTGGTCAACGGAGACTTAATAAGATTTAGATCCATTTAGAAAAGGTTTCCTTAAGGTAGCCCATTGAGTCTTCTTCTTTTTGATAATTATACACATGACCTTTCTCATAATTTTAGACATTCTTGTAATTTTTCACAATTTGCTGATGACTATAACATTTTCAGGCAAAGACTTTCCTTCTCAGTTGAACAAAATAAAATGATCACTTGATCTATTTGATTCCTGGATTACAAAAAATTAACTTATTTACCCCCGATAAATGTAAAATTATGATCTTCATAAGAAAATATAATGTATCATTCCTTCCCAATCTCTTAGAAACTTTTCCATTTCAATTGACTTACGAAATATTTTTTTAGGCATTCATTCCAATTTTTTATAACCTTGGCATACTAACATTTATCATAATATTTTTTAATCTATAAAAAGCCTCAATATTTTATTTCTGACATAAATTGTTTATGTTTATTTTAGTTTAGACATAAACTACCGACGAACAGTCAGCAGAGGATGCCTTGTGAAGTTGGCAAGCGTGGCTAAGGCTCTCTGGAAGCTTCTGCAGTATATTGCGCAGTCACCGGAGTTTGCTGCGTCCGTTCTCCTATTACTTAATTTGCTACAAAGTTAAACCACCGCATAGCCAAAATTCTTCTTAGACACCAATTCTCAAAACTCAGTATTTTGCTGTTTTGGGCCCTAGTGAGGTGCCACGATTCGCATCCGTTGAGGAAATTAGGTGTTACGCAGGCGTTTTATAGGCGGCATTTGAATTTCGCTGAGTAAATATCAAATCTTCAGACAGCCTTCATACAGTTGAATTTGGCGCTTGCCAACCCTAACCGCACTCCCAGTTCATTTATTTACAGTGACCTGAAGACTTCCGACTGAATTGTAAACTATAAACGCATCATCGGCATACTCTAGGTTGCAAAGTTTTTGGGAGTAGGAGATGGATATTTTTCGATCTGTTAGGAATAACTTCCTTAGGATGAAATCAATTAAGGATTATAAAACGGAACGGACGTACCCAAATCACTTCGTCTTATTTCTGGTTCCATGAAATCTACTCCTAACATTATCTTACAGATTGAAAATTTTAACGGTAACAATCGGATTTATTATTCGTGAAACGCATTCGTTTTCAAAATCATCATGTTCTGTACAAAGTAATATCTTTATTCATACTTAGATTTTTCGATATATGTGAATTTATTCCTTTCCATACTTCAGTTTTTTCTCAAACGCGAAAATTTATTTTGCCATTGGCTTCTCGGAAATTTGAACTCCTCTCAGATCGATTCCTTCTGTTAATATTGAATTTTCAGAAGTTATTCACGGTAAGTGGTCCGGTCATAAGTAAACTATATATTTACCAATGGTTCTAAATCAAATATTGGCGCTGGCGCTTCCTTTGTGAACAAAACAATTCATTTAGTATTGTTAAACTCCCTTCGCTGGCCTCTAACTTTAATGCTTAGTGCATGTTTTTTATTTTTTTAAATATTTTTTTTTAATTAATAAATTTCATAAGAAGTACACATTTAAAAAAAATTCTATACATATTTACTTTTACACATCTAGTAAATGTTATCACTGCAACTCTCCAAAAAAAAGACTAACGCTTGTGCTTGCAGAGTGACTTACACTGTGATAGTTGTTTATTTATAAGTACACGAGAAAAAAAATAAAGCATAGGATATATAAAGAAAAAAACATTCATACTAATAGAAATTTAATGTAGTTTTTACACGTGTTCAAAAAATTTCTTTGGATTTACTTTAAATTTATTTATTAATATATTCTTTTAAATAGTTTTTAGCTCATTGGGAAGATTATTTTATTTTTTTACACCTTTGAAGTCAAAGCCATTGTGACCATGATTTGTGTGGAATTTAGAAATTTTAATTTTATGTTGGTATCTGAGTAATTTATTCATCTCTAATTCCGTTTTTTTTAATTTTTTATAAATTTGAATAATATATTTTGTTTTATAAAGTGTCTACTGAATGAACCTTAAATGTTTTATATAGACTTTCCGTATTAAATGTAAATTCTTGAATCTTTAATCCGTATCGAAAAATTGAACTTTTCGCATTCTGTTATTTTTACAGATTCACTGAATTGTCTAAAATTACTCCAGTCATATCTGTTCAGTAAAAATGATTAATATACGTATTATTTGTTATATTTTTGCTTCTCTTTCTGAAATATATGAAATAACCTTGCCAAAAATGTTGTTTTCGTCTAGATTTTAAGCCACATTGGCGTTTCTGGTAACGAAAAACCGGATTCTCGTGCAAGAGTTGGTAATTTAAAATATGACAGGGTTGATTTCTTAAATATTTTGAATTTGGTCAGAGAAATTAATTTTAATTCCTGGAAATCCGAATTGAATTCTTATTAATTGTAAAATAGTATTTTTTATTGTACCTTATATACAACTTGATATTTCTCTAAACCTAGAAATATTAGCACATGTTAATTTAGTAGGTCTCGGATTGTAACTTTTCTCCATATGAGGTCTGGCCACTGTTGCACTCCATCACATTTGTTTTAAATTAAATTTTTTACTCCAATGCTTGCAAATGTAAAGGCATTGGAGTTCGGAGTCATATTTTTTTGTATGTCCTTTAATGACTGAGAGGGTAAATTTATTTGCTATTTTACTTGTGGTTTTTATAAAATTTCTAATTAATATATCTCAAATTATTTATTGTACTGTAGCTGGCTACACCAACAGCCATGAGGTTGGCAGGTTTAAACTCTGCTTTATTTGTGTTAAAATTTTGTAAGTTCAGTTATGAGCTAATTGTTACAAATAAAAAAAAATTATATTGTTTTGGTATATTTTCACTATTTTTATAATTTCGTACATTTCGTTTTTTTATTTTTTATATGTAAATTCATTCTTAGGCCGATGTTACAAAGTTTAAGTAAAAGGCCCAAGAATTTACGTTCTCTCAGACAGTCAGGCTACTCTTAAAGTACTTAACTTTATCGAGATCAATTCTAAATTGACATTGGAGTGCCTGCGGGTGCTTAATTGTGTCGGTGATTGTAAGAGTGTGACATTAATTTGGGTACTTGGACACTAAAACATAAGTAGTAACAAAGCAGCTGATGAACTGGCAAGTCTGAGAGCTGAAATATCCTTAATAGGCCTTGAACACTACTCTGGGTTGCCTAAGTGTGCTCCTCGTAATGAACTTTGGTCATGAGCTAAGAAACAGAGTGTCATGCTCTGAAAAAAAGTACCTGGTCAGCTCTATACGAAGAAACTGATAAAAGGGTATTCGCAAAATTTTGCTTTTGACCTAATAAATCTCAGCCAAAATAAGTTAGTGTAATCATTACAGCTCTTACAGGGCACTGCAGTTTGAACAAACACCTTGCTAGATTGAATCTTTCCAAAACTTTCAGATGTAGGTTCTGCAGTGCAGTTGAGGAAATATTTATAAACATTATCAGTGATGTGATGATTTACATCATAAAAGGAGTCTCATCCTCGTGGGACCACTGGTTAAACCTGAGGATGTTGAAGAGCTTGCCCCCTACCTAATAGCCCGATACTTTACAGATCTGTAAACTCTCGCTTTCCACACAGTAGCCAGGCTCTTTATAGACCTGGGCTTGGAGGGCGAGAACTATTTTACTTATAATATAAAAGTGCATGTAAATCGATTAAGCCGTTGAGGAGGAGTTCAGTGACATCACACGTACAAAGTAATTACATATTAAAAGATTGTTCTGAGTAATTTATTATATGTTAAATTTCTTCAAAATGTTTGCTTCATCGTTTCTATAAAGATGGTTACAAATATTACAGTAAAAAAAATGTGTATCTACCTAAAAAATGTGTATCTTTTTCTTATTATTTCACTGTGATAGTTGTAACATTCATTTTATAACACATTACGATACAATGCAGTTTTTTTTTCAACGTTATAATAATAATATTAAATTTTTCTTTATTTATTCACCTAATAAAGTAAGTTTTAAAGGGTCTTAATTTAAAAATTCATCAATCAAAATTTATCAAATACATTTTTTTCAGTAAAATTTAAATGGGGTACGTATTTATTTTATTTATTTCCTCATGAAGTACACAATATTTTAAAAGAATTTGAATTTAAAATAAACGCTGGAAAAATTTATTGGAATGAGATTGTCTTGATTGTTTTAAATTAAGAAAATTCACCTTTATTTCTTAAAGATTAATTTTTTTTTGATTTCCTCGATTATTCATATACACAATTAGTTTTTTGTGTTATTGTGCCGTGTGTCGTTTGCACCCTTTTCTGACATTTCGGATCGCATTACAGCATTTTTCATCAGGGTTGAATGATGTCCGACAAATTAACATATACCCACCGGAGATGGGTCCGAGTAGTCTCGAAGCTTATCGCTTACTTGATAAGTAATTAGATATTTTGGATTGTAATTGAACAAAAAAAAACCTAAAAAATCGAACACGAAATTTAACTACACGTCTTCTTGTTATATTAGAGCACACTTTGATGCTAAAATAATATTGAAAAACCTACAAAAATGCCTAAAAAGCAACTTTTAAAACTGGGTGTATTCTGACCCACCATTGTCACTTTTTTTTGTTGACCCAGTGGGCTTTAAGAGTTAAAATCCGCTGCAATAACAGTAACTTAGCGCATAATATCGCATCAGTTTGATTTTTAGTCACTTTTTAACAAATCTGGTGTCGTTTTCAGATTGGTAAGTATTACACTGGTGTCCAAAGCTTCAAGACCACGAATTTAACGTAAACTAATATGAAATAATTCAATGGCTTCAATCACAGGATAGTGGAGGCCAATTAACAAGACTATTGCAGGATTTAATGTTTTTGAAAAACTGATCACGCAGTAAATAATTGTTTCACGAAGCGTTTAACGAGTTTAACACTGATTTAAAGAACTCAATTTGCAAGCTTTGTTTGAGAGTTCCATTATTGATTTATTGAATTTTACAAAGCGCAAACGTAAAAAAAAACTGTCGTGTTCTAAAGAGATTAAGTACTATTATTCGAAATTTCTGTCGCGACTAAATAAACACCGTTAACAATGAATTTTTAGACTGGTTAGCTCCTCATAACTGGTGTTATGTATATTAATTCCATCTCTGATTTCTTACATATGACACATTTAAGTCAAGTAAATTCCTAGACTTCGATGTGCCCTTTTCATAAAGTTTACCTGTCTACTGCAATATTTGTTTTTTTCGATAAACTTAAGTTATATATTTTTATTTCCGTTCACTTGTCTTGTGACTGTGGGGTAAAACGAGTATCCATGGGATAAAAGACTTGATATTTTTTTATATTTTTGTTTTTTATATATCTCTCTTATTTATTTTATTCATGATGTTGTACTTTTTGTATTCTTCAAATAAATATTTTTATATCGGATATGGAGAATAAAATTTGTAAAAATATGCTGGATTTTAATAGAAAACACATTTACTTTTACTATGCGAAAAATAATTAAACGAATGAAAATTATGCCAATATCACAAAAAAATGGTCTAACTGTTTAAGAAAGAGCATGAGAATAGAACTTATAACAAGGCCAATGTTTATGTAAAAGAGATAAAAACAAAAGAAAAAATTCGTTTAATCAGTCGGTTATTGGCAGTAAGCGGTAATTTACGCTAGTTATATGACCGGTTTATTAATGATATTTAATTTATTTTGCTATAACATTAATATTATATAAGATTTTTTATAAACCATAGAAAAGGATTTATTTAACAGTATTTAACTAAATTTGTTGCAACAGAGAGGGAAATCATTTTTGATAATGGAATATGGAAGCCTAGGCATTTACAAGACTTATGATCTGTCATTGGCTGGTTTAAGTGGCTTTATATTTATTGTTACACGATATAACATCACCGCGTTTAAAAGATTTTTTTAGCACAGCCTTTCGAGAGTTAAAGTTTTTTAAGCGCAGCGCGTATTGAGCCAAAAAAGATTACCTACTTAAATCAATATAAAAAATAATGAATAAATATTAATATTTTTAACCGTATCATTTTTATATTTAATGTAATGACTTCCTATGGTAAAGTTGAGCCATAAAACAAATCCGTTTAAGTGAGTAATAGTTGATTGCTCAAATAATACAAACAAAAGGGGGGTTACGATATAAAATCTCCAGCCTCGAACCAGAAGCTCTACTAGTTCGAAAAAGGCTTAAGCTGAATATCCGCCCATGACCGTAATCAGATAACCAAACCGCCATTGCAGTAAAGGAAATAATTTGTCTACAATCAATCTCACTTCCCATCGCGCCTGAGGGTAGGACGGGGGGAAAGAAGGGCCGTTCAGGGCTGAATTAGAGCGAAAGAGAGAGAGGAAAAGGGAGGGAGTGGCGTGGAGACGAGCTCAGATAACGCAAGAGAAACTGGTTGGAAAATTTGGCTTATGTCTAGGTTAGGTAACGTTTTGGGAGCGATAAACGCAAGTACAAGATAACCCCCCATGGCTTTTAAAGCTACATATTTTAATAAAAAATATAATAAACGTTTTGTTTGGTTTTTTACTGTTATTAAAAAAATATGATTAAAATTCAATATTACCGTTAATTTTAATATTAAAATTATAGTTCAATACCTAGAAATAAAATAATTATATTAAATATTGATATCAAATTAATGTGTAAGTACATACATACATACCTTTAGGTACAACCCATACTTATATTTTAAATGCAAAAATGTGTTTCTCTGTCTGTTTGTGTTTACTTCACGTCGCAACGGAGCAACCAATAAGAGTTATTTTTTGCAAAAGGATAGTCGAAAAGCTGAAAAATGTTTGAAACTAATTTTCATTGCTCCCTCCGGAAAATTCTAGGTGGAAAAATGAATTCTTTTCCCAAGTCGCAACAAATCTACTGATTGACTTGACTTTATGCAGAGGGATAGCCGAAAAAAAGACAAGTGCCACAGCTACTTTTCATCCCAAAAAAAGTATCAATCGCTTAAGAAGATTCTTATTGGAAAATTTAAAAAATATTAAAACTAAATAGTGATGCTACGTCGCCAAATACAAACAGATCGTCGTTTTTTTATGCAAAGCGATAGTTGGAAGATCGGCAATCGATACAAGCTACTTTTTATTTAGAAAACTACAAAATTAATTAAATAACGAATTTTTTCTTCGTAAAAAAATAGCTAATACATAATGAAATATCCATTTCCATCATCATCATAATTTATTTTCCTTACCTGATGGTATATAAGGTACTGCATTGGTACACCGATTAAAGCGTATGTTAATGATCTTAGTTACATTATGGTAAAATGATCAGTCTTAGGCTTCAGGTACCCGTCCAGGGACTATAAAGTATTCTTGTTTAAAAAAACCCCTTCAAATCAATATTTCATATCAACCATGTCGAGAATCGAACCCGAGACCTCTTGCATTGTAGGTAAACGCGCTGACCATTACACTACGAGACCAAAATTTACAATATAAATTTTCAATTCCTCAAATACCAATTGACATGTAAAAGTAAAAATAGAAAAGGAAAAAAATATGTTGCCTTGATAAACAATATTTTGAATAAAGCTGTACAAATTTTACGCTCATAAATAATGGAGAAATAATAAATAAAATTAAAAACTTCAATTTAAAATTGTGGCAAAGGTTCAAAACCTCCGCTCATTATTTGTTAAGGATCTAGGTGTCTACCGAATAGTAAATTACTTTTCGACACTCATGTTGACTGAATCATAAAAAAGTCTTAACGTGCGTTTGGTTTTATGATGCGTAGCTCTACGTCGTTTGCCATGGGAAAGACACTCAAAACCTTTCACTGTGCATTCGTGTGAAGTGACTTGGAATATGCATCACAAATATGAAATTCTTTTTATTATGTGTAGATATCACGCATTGAAAACATACAAAAAAAGTTTATCAATTACATGTGTTCTCTGTTAAAACCTGATCTTAAATGTTCTTGTAATAAGCCAATATCCAATGTTCAAATAATAAAACTGTCTAAAAAATGTTTTAAGAATATTTTTCAAACCTTATTTGATGGGCGCATGATTATTTATTTATTTACATTCATAAGTTTATTGTACATTATTTGAGACGTAAGTCCCAACTCCACGGGACTAAAAATTAGCAAATAGTTGACACAGACACATGACACCTCAAATTAATACAGGATCAGAAACATTTTTTTTTTTATGTATATACATATATGGCACATCAATATGGTAAACAGTCATTTCAAGCATTCCGAAAATCATCAAATAGTTTTCTACTCAAATCCCTCCCACTAAGGTGAATCCAGTCCTTAACTACTTTCTTGAAAATAGTTTTTGTTCTTGAGAGCTTAATACGCTTTTCCAAAATATTGAAAACCTCGTACGGACATTTTTCTGAGACCTCGAGTGTAACCAATAATAGGGTTATTCGACCAGAAGTGTGTACAGCAGTGTGTATTTTTTGCTACAGCCAGCACCTTCATGTCTTGGAACAACTGTTCTGACGGGCATGTTGTAGGGCGCCGGAACATTATTCTCAATAATAATTTCTGTGAAATTATGAGAGACTTTAAAATGGATACCGCACAACCCCCCCCCCAGCTAGCTGTTTCATAGATTGCAGTGGATTAAAATAGAGCACAATTCACTTATCTGAGGGTGCCAATATCCAGAATGTCTCCAAGAGAGCAGAACAGATGGCACAGCTTTCTCAACCTATGGCTTAGTATTTTTTTTTTTAAACTGAAATTGTTCGTGTATATTCACCATTTATTACAAAATGTAAATTTGAAATAGAAATACAAGCTCGTATAAATGTTTGCCTTCGTTCGAATTCAAATATATTATCATATAAATGTAAGTGTCCCTTTTATAGATGTTGGAAATAATCATACATTTAGGTTTTTTTTTTAAATATTTGCGTTCTTATGATTTACCCAAATATTTAATTTTGAGGGCCATTTTCAACGAGTTGTAAAATAACTCACTATTAGAAAATGGGAATCAAGTTGGGGTAGAGTGGGATTCGAACCACAGACCTTTCGTCCGTGAGTCCGAGACACTAGTCACAGGACCACAACCCGAGGATTAATTATTGATTCTACATTTAGCTGGGGTATTGATGGAATATTTTGATGGAATCTGTGACAGATTAAGGTACCGGCTTAAAGTCATTTATGAAATCAAAAGCATAATACCTTTCAAAACGTTAGGATACATATTATTTACCTCGCTCATAGAATCGATTATATCTTACGAAGTGCGTGTCTGGGGTCTCACCTTCCAGTCTTCTATTGGTAAACTTGATGGTATTTAGGTCATATTGTTAACAAAAACATAAGGACGAAGGTGTATATTTTTTAATTCTGTGCTGTCCTGCCGGTAAAACAACTTTGTTAATACAAATCGATTGTAGATCACTACGTTGATCCGGAATATAAAATAAGAGTTTCCCACACTACCAACACTAGATTAAAAACTAACGGCTCCCTGATCGTTCCCCGAATGAAGAATTACTTCGGAGAACGAACATTAAATTGTTTTTTTCCAAGGTTGTTCAATGATCTCCCACAAACCACTATTAACATGAAAGATCTTCAAATGAAAAAAAAAAGACTGAAAAAATATTTTCTAAATACTTTATGGTGCCTGTAAATAAATTAACTTGTATAGTATAAATAAAATAATTTAAAATAAACCTGTTATAAAAAAAATGTGTCCCACCGAAAAGTCTTTAGACTTAGCGGGTAACAAAATTGTTTTTCGTATTTTAAAATATCAAATAAGCGCTGCTCTGCAGCACTGAAAATGAAATTGAAATCCAATCAATACATTTAAATACGTAAAAAAACATAGCTCTGCAAAAACGTCGCGAAATAGTTGACATAATTTATCTATTAAAAATTGCCCTAGTTCAATTGACTGTCCTGAATTACTATCCAAACTCTCTCTCTTTATTAATGTTTCTCTAAAAGTTCTTAGGAATAACTGTCGTCTTCAAACTTCTCTTGTTTCAATTAATTAAAGGCGGAGTTCATCTGTATGGTAAACTTTCAATAATTAAAATTTATTGAAAAATCATTAAACATGAATTATTTATAAATAGTCAGACGTGCGGCGTTCGCTTCCGAAATAATGATCAGTATTTTTTTTATTTAGTTAATTATTTATTTTATGTTTGAGGATGTATTTATGGGTGGAGGGAACAATAACATTAGTAAACTTATTGAAAAAAAATATTTGCTCACCTTGTTGTATGCACCTAAGTTCACACGTGTTACAAAACACGGAAATCAAATAACGTTATTAAGGATAGTTTTATCAACGTAATTTATCACACAAAATAAATTCATTAGCTTTCGGATAAAAAAAAAAGTTTTCTCGAAGAAGAACCTTTTTTAACTTTATGCCTTAAGCGACGTTACATTGAAGAGTTATCACATGACTATGGATTCCTGATTATTATCAATAATCCAATTCCTATACGTATGCAGAAAAAAATAATATTTTTTCAATGTTAGATTTGTGCTATGTTTAGGACACAAAAAGCTGCCTCCCGAAAAGTAAGGCATTTTGACTTATGTGGTTGTTCTCCCCGCCCATACATATATTATCTTACTATGGTGCTACTTGTAAAAATCTTTAATTGGTTTATTTGTTATTTGTTTTGTTTTTATTATATATATGATAAAAATGTAGCTGTTGGTTCGAAAAATAGAGCTGGGCCGTGATTATGATGGGAATCTACGGACGTCATACCTTCACCATGACGGTGTAGTTAAACATAAATTCTCTTGAGCTATTACGAAGATACACGATTGACCCCACACCTTAAAGTTTTTGGTTAATAAATTAATATGTAACAAGGGGCAGCTTACGTCACGGTACACATATCTAAGCACTTAAGTGACACAGCTTCATTATGACGTCATAGTCGAAGATAAATTCTCTCGATCGATTATGAAGATATACTACCAACCCCCCCCCCCCCCTTCGAGTTTTAATGTAAGTTCATCGATATGTACAGACCTTTCGATACGCATATCTACGCATTAAAAGTGACCAAAAAATTATTTCGCCGAGCAACCTTTTCTTAAATTACGAATCGTTTAAATTTTTAATCGTTCTAACGTTGGCAACTTTTTACTTAAAAGCCTTTTAAAAATATAAGAAAGAAATAAGTATACTTTGAAGTCGAATCAAATTTTGAAAGAACTATCAGTTTTGAAATTGAACGCCTAGATGCGCAGATAATGTGACTTTATTCTGCCCTATTAACATATAAGAGCATCTAGGCGTACAAAAAGTTGGGAAAATAAAATATAAATTTATTTATTATATTTTTTCCATCTGTTCTACTATTTTCCTAAGTGTACGTATCGAGACGTTAAAGAAGTAAGCTTTGTAAAGCTCGGTAAATAAATATAGACAATCGTTAGGCATGTCATCTTGGTAATTTTCAAGAGTCATACAAAAATCATGTTCGATCGAGCATTTTTCGCTTAGATTGGAGTTTATAATCGCTTTGAAGTGACCACTTTTAATCACTAAAGCCTATTTAAATTATAAATGAGAACTATTTAATATTTAAGTTAACTAAATAAAGAACGCGGACTAAATTTTAGGGGTCATTCATTGGTTGGATTTGATCATTTGATGTTGATAAGTAGGTAGAACATACCGAGTGTAAATAGAGGTAGAGCGGAAATTAAGTATACCGTATCGGTATGTACCGATGAAGATAGCCTTTATAATCGCGACCCTGTTTATTAGTAAAAATGTTTTTTTTAAAAGATATACATTATTTGGAAATAATACTGTGGAAATATGGAAATTTGGAAGTAAGGAGTTATGAAGAGAGTGATTTATTATTTAGGTACCTACGTCATGTTTAAAAAAGGTAAGTACTCGCATTTCAGCGCAAAATGAGAATTTGTTTTAAATTCCTTTCTCGCTTTTATCAACCTTTAATATCAATTAATTTCCCAAGGATTGGCAGTTGAGAGCTACGATTGTTATCTGTAAGTGTTACTCAAGCGTTTAAGATTTGTATCTCTGACCTAGTTATTCGGTGAATGCAAAATAAAACTTGTATATATTCGACTTACTGCTAAAATACATGAATCACTAAAAACCCAATATAAACATTTCCAAAATACAATTTTTTGTCAAAATTGAATTCCCAAAAAATTCGCACATACTTTTTTGAGAGAGTACTTTACACTTTACAAGAGTACGAAATATTTTCAATTTATTTTAAATCTTAAAAATATGTATCGTTGACTAAGTTTCATAAAACGACAATTCAAAAATTTAAAGTTATATTCGAAAAGCACTTATTTTCCATTCTATAAATGTATAATTCATAAAAACTATTAATTTTCTCGTTAGATAGATGTATTCTTATACGATTTTTTACTATACATCGGCCTTGTGGTAGTCAGCGCGTTTGCCTACCATGCAAGAGGTCTCGGGTTCGATTCTCGAAATGGTTTGGATTAAATTTTTATTTAAAAAGGTGTTTTACACTAGAATTTATCATAGTCCCTGGACTGATACCTGAAGCGTAAAACTAAACACCTTACCTTCATGTCACAAAATCGATCTAGATATGCTGCGATTGATGTACTTATCCAGTGCCCTATGCACCATTACGAGCGGAAAGGGAATGATGATAGTATATCAAGTAGAAAACACTCGTCCCGGTACTTTATTTTTCATCCCCTCAACACAGACGAAACTGTCAATACTGAACAACAACCTCCCGATAAATTCAGGAAATTGGAAACGTCATAAATAAAATGTTCTGATGTTGATTTGCAAAATAAATCTGTCAATTAAATAAGATTGCAAAAAAAATATCAATTTTGGGAAGTATCAGAAGATTTATTGATAAGGACTCTTGCAAAACTATTAACAAAGCAATTATTGAACCACACGTTAACTACTGTAGTAGCATTTTATTTTTATCAAACAAAGAAAACATAGATAAATTAACTGTATTACAAAATAAAGCCTTTAGAATCATTTTGAAAAAAAAACAGATACACGAGGGTAAAGTTAATAAATAAATATTCGTAAATATTCTTTGTTTATTAACGTATACACAAAGAATATTTTACGATACAATGATATTTGTTCATAAAATTATAAACTCTAATAAAAAAACAGAATTTTGGAAAAAAATTGATTGGAACCAGCATGAACACGATCACAATACTAGAGAAAAAAACACAATTAGACTTCCATTTAGGAAAAAGGAAAAGTCACAAAATTCAATTTTATTTAAAGCAATTAAAAAGTATTACGAAATGGAAAAAATATTTATGAAGAAAAAAACAAATCAAAATTTAAAATAATGGTCAAGACATATGTGATAAACAATTTATAAATTAAATATATTTGCACTGTTATTATTAGAACACACTTTACAATATGTATGATATGTGTGCCCTACTTTAAGATTAAAAAAAAAAAAAAAAAAAATATTAAAAAAATTAAACCGAGCTCGATGAAGTTAAAAATAACCTTAAATACACAATGCATTGTTTGTTATATACAAATTTATGTAAACGCTCTGTAGGCATTTACATGTTTAACATACATAAATGTACAGTCAGAAATGTATTTCAGAAAATATAAAGTGAAAGAAAACAAAAAGTTGTAGTTATATTCATAATATTTGGAATCATTCAAACTTCAATGGTTTTACTTTAACAAAAATAAAAGGAGGAAATAGAAAATAAAAACATGTTTACATACTCTAGAAAAAAAAACATGAAATACATTGCAGTATAGAGAACAAAAGATACGAGTAATTTTATCCCAAATATTTTTGACTCAGAAAAAATAAAGATTGTACAATAAATTATTTTTTTAACTACGGTATAAAATATTTGGTCAAATTAATATCTTCACATAATTAAGCGTAGAAAAGATCAAAAATGTTAAAAAAACATAATAAATCATTGATTGGTGTTTGCATAATAAGTCAATTATATAAATATATATATATAACATATAATATTTGATGCAATTTTATTAAAAAAAAACGAAAACAAGGAATATGTAATGAAATATTTACAATATCACAAAATATAATTTTAGGACTCAACTCAATTACGGGTAGAAAAAAAAAGTGAAGTCATTATGATTAATATAATATATACAAGCTTAACCCGGTAATGCTTTGCTGTTGCTATTGCTAGGTTTGAGAATATACTCGTGTGTATATATTAGATTAATGCAATCGGAAATTTGATATCAATTATTGTATTTAGTCAAACAGATATGTACTTACATATATGACGTACATTATTAATTGTGCCTTCCCAATACTGTGCGAATCGTTTTCCGTTATCAAATCGCCGACAGAGACAAATGAAATTAAACTTTTTGTTTCTTTTTAGGGTACTTAAAAATAGTTATCATATTTGAATACCGTAAGCTCGAAGCCAGCGAATAAAACTGGATATTTATAAAGGTTTTTGGATGGTTTTTGTTCCCGTTATAAACTGTTTAAAAAAAAACAAATTATAAGGGACACGCCAATGGTAATTCCTATAGTGTGTAGTGAAATCACTGCTCTAGTGCCAGAGAGAAATATGGGAATATATTTGTTTACGGAAATGTCTGACCGTGTTTCCTCTAAGGTATAACATTATTAAGTATACTTACAAAACTTTACATAATGCTTTAAGGTAACCGTAGAAATAGGTTCGGTGTTCATAAATAAAACCATCGACCTACATATAACTACACATAGACGCACCCTGAGCCCTCTAAAATTGTGGCACTCAACTTATGCCCAAACGCTAAGTCATGCCCAACGCGTATTTAGTCGTTTTTTAACCGCCAGCTGGTTTTTGACGTGAGCATGACATTGAATTCAAAACCAAACTGCCGTATTGTGTTGTGAAAGCGTGTAAAAATCGTTCGGATAAACGCAAAAAAGATTACGTGAAAGCGTAAAAAAAGAGTTTGGATAAACGCCTAGGTACTTGAACAATGTTTCGAGTGTATCCAAATGTTTGAAGACCAACTGGATTTTCTCTAGGGAGGGAGTAAGGTGGGCACTGCCAATGACAGGTCATGAGTTCTGTAAATGCCTAGACATCCATATACCGTTCTTCAATTGTTTTCTCTCTCTGTTGTAACAAATTTACACCTAGGTGCGTTTTTGTGATTGAGTTTTAAAACTTTAAATAATATATTTTCAAATATAAAATTCCTTTTGCAAAAGGTCGAACTCTGCTCTTCTTACTAACAGGGATGTAAATTTTGAAGACGTATTAAATGTCAGTTAATATTATTTTATTTCATAGCCCCTGGACTGGTACCTGAAGCGTAAGATCTCTTACCTTCATGTATCAAGATACGCTGCGATTGCTGTACCAATGCAGTGCCCTATGCACCAGTAGGTGTGGAGAGGGAATGACGTTGATGATGATAATATTATTTTAGCATTACCACAAGTCCACGGAAATTAAATATATGGGTAGAAATTATAAGGAATTTAAGGAAATAATCTGATTGGGATCCATAAAAAAATAATGTTGTTTGTAAATATTCAAATGCAATATTTTTCATACCATCACTGAAAAAAGATTACATCAACCCAGTTTTTGAGTTTACACATTCTCATCAAATGCAGCCCTGCTAAACAATGAATAAAACATTTACGTCACACCAGGAAAAAAAGCTTTGTATGCATAAGCAAAGCAATGAATAACGGGAACAAGAGGGGAAAAAAAAAAAAAAAAAAAAAAACAAAAAAAAAAACATAAACGTTCCTTACTTATTTTCTACACAACAGAGTAAAGATTTTAAGAGCTTTTAAAATGCCCAGCACAAAGCTCATATAGGTTCAGTAGTTATTTGGTTTATCGAGGACACATATACGAATGTTGCTTTTTACAGATAGATTATGTAGTTATCTATGTAATGAACACAATTTTATAGATTTTGTTTTGTCTTCCACTCTTAGCATATTTAATAACGTTAAGACGCGTTATTTGGTTACTAGCTGCATCTCAAATTCAGAAGATATTGCGTCATTCAAACACATGCAATCATTCATATGAAAAAAGGTCATACGTATTTCCTTAGTTCATATTTCTGTGAAATTCTTTATCGTAGTAACGATACTAGTAGTAACGATAGTTAATTGTTTACTTTAAATAAAAAAGTTTTTAAAAATATTACTCATGATCTGAATAATGAATCGTATTTTATTTACAAATTAAATAATAAAAATATTTGTTCTCTTTTTTACAGTTGCAGTAAAAGCGATACGTTTTATCATTATAAAGTAATGTTAGAGAATAAATGTAAAGAAGGCTTGTCACGATATTCAATGCGTGATGACATAAGTAAGAAAACAATCAGAAGATTTACTGATGTAACGCGATAAGATGGACCTTTTAGATAAAAATATGTTTTACTTAATATAAATTTTTTGCTTGTTTATTTTTGTACTTTTACAACTTAGAATTATTTTCCGGCATCCTCCAACATATGCATTAGAATAGTTGTTCCAGTGCATGGAGGTATTGGATGTGAGGGAACTTTACCTAAAAGTGGCACTGACACACTTCTGGTCGAACAATAAGGAATGGTCTTAGCAAAACGATTGTACGAGGTTTTGCCAGGGAATGAATTATGTTAAACCCAAAACCCGGACGGCCTTTGCTCAAAGACACCTCTCCTCTATCGCACCGAGAGTGTTTAATATTTTGAAAGAGCGTGTAAAGCTCTCAAAGTTGCTCTCAAGATCTGTTTAAAAAAAAGAGTTTAGTATTCGATATTTCTTAAGGGGAAGGATTTGAGTGAGAACTACTCCTTTATTGTTTTTTAAATATTTTAGCTGGTTTGATTTCAATTTGGTTTTTAATTTTTTAATGTACTTTAAATATTTTTTTATTGCATGTTTTTTTTATGATGCTTTTGTTATATGTAGTAAATATGGTGATATTCACTCTTAAGGTTTAATACATCATATATTTGTACCAACTCAACATAAGACTTTGGTTCTATGGAATTAGGACTTTTGTCTCAATAAACGTAAAATGAATATATTATGAATGAATATTAAAAAAAACAACATATCCAAAATATTATTGTTTTTAAATAGAACAGGGTATACCTAGTGAGCTAGTTAGATACTATACTCAAATTTGAAATTAGGTACCCCATTTAACTATACCATTTTTTTCAATATTGCGAGAATGAAGTTAAACTCAACAAAATCAAACGCTAATTTTATCAACATTAAATCTGAAACATGTCGTTTTAATTTACGTTATTGATTTTACTTTATTTATGTTCGTGCGGATAAAAAATAAAGTTCCGAGTGTGTTAAAGAAACAGAACCCTAGACGAGATATCTCCGCCTCGTCCTGTAGGGGTTTACAGATTCACCCGCTATTTTTAAGGTCCTGGGATTGATTCCTGCCATTCCTACGTGAAATAATGGTTTTAAAGGTGATTTGACACAGTAATATTTTAAAGTTCTTACACTGGCACCAAAAACGTAATACAGACAACATTACCTGTCATGTAACAAAAATGATCTAAAACTAAAATAAATATAAAAATTATGTACCCTTGAATTTATTGGTGTGCCAATACAGTGAAATAAAACGAAAGTTTTTTTTTAAATTATACTTTTATATTTTATTTATTCACCCATTCATACAAATATACATATTGCAAAAAAAAAAGGTATCCCTTACTCCACGAAGCCAAGAGCCCTGTGTTAAGTAAGTATTCAACATAATGGAAAGTGGAAACATTAATAATATAAAATATGAATAAAAAAACAAATTACATAAACGTAAATTTTAATAAACATCTGCAAAACATGCTTAATAGTACATACTCGTTTATGTATTTTTTTATGTTAAAAAGGATTATGTGTGTTCCAAATGTTTTTCACCAATTTTTCGATTTCGTAACCATTTTCAACAAGTTGTAAACAACTCTTTATTAAAAAATGCGAATCGAGTTGAAATAGAGTGGGGTTCGAACCTCGGACCTCTTCTCCGTGATTCCACAACACTAGCCACAGGACCACAACCCGTTTTTAAAATATAAATCTATGCAATGTCTCTTAGCAGTCTCCAAAATCCAAACATGAACACTTCTCCTGAAAATGGCTTTCGTTTAGGGCTGAATATGTTCATCCAGGCCATTGAACACTCTTGAGGCCACAAAAGATGAATTTCTTCGTGCACTAGTCGAACGAGCATTTTATTAAGATCTTTTCTTGTAACCGCATGTCCAGAAATATGACTTAAAAAAAATAAAGTCTGATTAAAATGCTTTATTTTCCATTCCACCAAGAAATACCTAAAATGAAACTAAAAAAACTCTTTGTATTTAAATTAACAGTTAAGTGTAGTAGGTTCCTCTTCTGTTCTAGAGAACACGATTTTCTCCCCGGAAGAGGTCGCTTTGCACTTGGCGTTAATAAGAGTCACAGGTTTGAAACACAACCTACAACAGCCTCCATGCTGGGGGACTACATAATATAATGTATATAGCGTAGGAACTAAAAGCCAATTTAAGCCCCTCGATCGTTGAAGCGAATTCAAGGGTTGATTCCCCTTTATCTTGTACAAGTATCAGCCAGTTACAAAACTTCTCAAGATTTACTTTATTTAAATAAGCGATGCTTAGGGCAATGCATTTGCACCACAATTTCTGTGTTTTTACATATTTTTTGCTAGATGGAAAGTTAAGTGATCAGTCTCACTAAATGTTATTAAATATTTTTAAATAACCACTTACCGACTTTTATATGTCAACCGGTTTCAAGACGTACCCGTCTCTTCATCAGGACACTAATCAAACCAACAGCATGTGTTCTGACGAAGAGACGGGTACGTCTCAAATACGGTAGACACAGAAAAGACGGTAAGTGGTTATATGGAAATGTTTAAAAACATTTAGTAAAATGTTTGACAACAAAGTTAATGCTTTAATTATTAATACTATTTTATCAGTATGTATATACCTCGAAAATTTACTACGCAATTTTTTTACTTTTAATTTTTTTTTCAGGCGTTTCCTAGTAGGAGAATTGGTTCAGCCGAATGAATCTCACGCACATGATAAAGGTTTAAGATCTTTTACTTCAAAAAAGTAAACAGATGGAAGAGTTATAATAGGCAGAATTGTAAATGTTACCCAGTGTGTAATGTGGCCACTTAAAGCAGCCAACAACGGGTCATAAGCTCTGTAAATGCCTAGACTTCCATATTCCCTTCTCAAAAATATTTTCCCTTTGTTACAACAAATTAAGATCTAAATAACTCTCTAGGGAGAAAATCCAGCCAGTCTGCAGACATTTAAAGATACTCAAAACATTGTTCTTCAACTTTGCTTAAGAGCGGTTTAATTTTAAAAAAATATTTAATGTCATAATGCGATTAGTACAAAAGTATACCATTTAATTCGTGGAAATATTGGTACCTACATTGGGTTAGATTAACGTTTGTATATTTTTTTTTCAAACCTGGGAAAAAATCCTTTCTATAACTTTTTCAATATCAAATATAAATGAAAATCAATGTCGCATTGTTTGCACATCCATCTTTATTCTACAATCTCGACGATATATAAAGTCTTGCTGTATGCTATTCGTCAGCTGGTTCTTAAATTATTTAATTTAATATATGGGTACTTAGAAACTTTCGAAAAAGCTCGTTTTCGTCCATTCGAAATTGTATTTTAAAGGCTTAAAATCAAATAAAATAATATATATAACGTTAAAACAAACACAATGACTTTATCATTTTGTTTTTCTGTTGGTGCTCATATTTAAATTTCGAAAAGAACAAACATAACTCACGTTAACATTGAATAATATTAAATGCTTACTTTGTAGTAAAAAAAACAAATTTACCCACTTATTAATATGGCAACTAAAACATTGGTACTTTTAGTAATCCGCGAGGAAGATATCAACTTTTTATGAAATATAATAATTTATAACAACTAAAACTGTTATCAGTATTAACCCACAACTCATATAATAACACCTACATATTGCTAAAACTTGCTTCTTTTTATTTTTTATAAACGAAATGTACGTTTTTTTTTGCTGAATTCATTATATTTATATTAATACAACAAATTGTAATTAAATATTTATATTTGTAATGAGTGCCGTACACAAGTTTAGTCTAAATTTCAAGAGGCGTAATCTGCAAGTCAAAATGTAATTATGTTTTAGTAATATAAAATTGAATCGGGTTGTGATCCCGTGGCTAGTGTCTCGGACTCATAGATCAAAGGTCCGTGGTTCGAATTTCACTCTACCCTATTTTGATTCCTATTTTCTAATAGTGATTTATTTACAACTCGATGAAAATGACCCTTGAATGAAATATTTTAGTAAATTAGAAGAACGCAAATATTTCTTTTATTTAAAACTTTTTTTTTATCAGAAACATCGTAGATTTAAAAAAAACTCTTTTAAAGCTGGTAATTAATTCCTTTGCGCGTGGAGATGTAACATCGTGTTATCACAAGCAAAATATAGAATATCTATAATTCTGACATTTGAAGAAAAAAAAACTTGAAGACATACTGTTAAATAATTCCATTTCCATAATTTATAAAATAAATATTTAATTTACCACTGTTAAAGTAAAATTAATTTAATATCAGAAAAACGCCGGTCATATAATATGCGTGCGTCTCCCATCACTGTCAATAACCGATTTCTGTTTCACCAAACACTGGCAACAGAACAGCGTCTGTTTTCCTTGTCATGAGTTATATCTTCGTGCTCTCTTATACAGATTCATTGCTATGTTGACCGGCTAAAATAGAAATTCATCTGTAGCATATATATATTTAAAAATATTTACAGAAATAATACGCCAGCGACCCTATTTTGAGGACTTGATCACGTGATGATTTTACAAGCCGCCAAATATAAATAGCCCATTGAAAGTCAATTCAGAATGAGAGTCAACCTAAGTAGAAATGTCAAGCGACAAATCTGAAAATAATGAATTATTATCACCATCATTTTCCATGCGCACCAAATGGTGAATAGGAAAATGCATCGATTGGTATCTTGATCATTTTTTTATGTTCTTACTAGTACGCATCAGGTACCAGTTCAGGAAAAATGAAATATTGCACTAAAAAATAACCTTAAAAACCAACATTTTACATTCCCTCTGCCAGGAATAGAACCTGGAACCTCACGCATCCGAATGCGCCAACTGCGGCACTAAAGGTTGTATGTGTGTTGAGTAAGGTGCATTAGTGTATTTATTAGTATATTTATTAGTATATTTTTAGTGCTGCGTTAGTCATAAAATAAAATGTATCTTGATTTATTTTAAAGCTAAATGTATAAACATAAGAGTACCTGCTCGACTGCACTACGGCGTACCTAAATCGAGAGTGATGTCATTTTGACGTCACGAAGGGCATCCGCCTGTAGCGAGCGCCAAAGGTACGCATGCGTAAAAGCTATACTACGTCAACGACTCGTGCAGAAAAGTACACGGTGGCAATAAAAATAAACGTTACATTGTTATATTAAAGATACCAGTCTCGAAGTTGTTACGAAAGCGATGAAACTAGTCACTGATTATTCCGAATTTCTGGTTGATATTTCCTCGTCTTTTTATATCAATTATTTTTTATGTAATTTTATTAATTACCTATATCATTTTCTATTTTTTTATGTATAAAGTCCTTAAAAATGCCTACTAAGCGTATACATGAATATATAAAAATAAGTTTTTAAATTAAAAATGAAATAAATACCTTTAGATAAAAATATAATACAAAGAAAAAAAACACTTTTATACCTTTAATTATTATTAACTTCACGGAAGCAATATTAAGCTCCCATGCTGGAAAAAAAGAAGAATACAGTCATGAATATAAAACAGTATCAGAAACATAACCCTTTGACACGTGAACATAGATTTTTTTAACTTTTTCTTTTTGAATTATATAATTTATATCTTGAAAACGATTATGGATTTTAAACTCCGGATATGAAGAAAAAAAATTGGACAAAGTTGTACCCAGGGGGAATTGCAATATAAATAAGATGCTTTTTTTTAATAAGACATACAAAAATAAATTAAGAACCAGCATTATAATTTATTTTTTTTAAATATTGCAAAATAAAAAAAAATTAACTAGAATCATAATTATAATATTAGTTTGTAAAGCACAAATACTTTTATACAATCAAACAGGTGACATCTTTACGCAAATCTGATCCCTTGGAGTTATTTTTTGGAGCTAGTTACTTCAAAATGGCCGAAAAAAAAACGTACCAACGGTGATTGGTTATATCAAATGAATTCTCGTATAAGAGATATATTCTTATGAGCTTTTATACACCGGGACTAATTTGTACCGTCAGGGAGCAAAGGGTACACAGGTATTTTAGATTTGATGCTTACTTTTTACTTTTTTACCATCTGAAACATGTGTCAATATATTATTTCGTATAAATTCTAAAGAACAGGTCATAAGCCCTGTAAATGCCTAGACTCCCATATCCCCTTATTTAAGGTATTCTCCATCCCTGTTGTAATTTGTTAATTCTAAAGAAGGTATAACATGATATAAATTTTAGTATTTTTATGCAACAATATTATTTTTAAAAGTGTGGAGTAAAATAATCATCATCAGCATCATCACCTGTCTCTTGTATATTGGTGAACACATGCCTCTCCCTTAAGTTTCCACATCTTTTTATCCTAAGCCAACCGCATCCAACCATTTAGTGCAACTCGTCTTGCGTCATCAGACAACCTTGTCAGAGGTCTGCCGACTCTTCTTCTGCCTGTTCTGGGTCGCCATTCAATTACTTTTTAGTCCATCTAGAGTATGTGGTTCTGACTATGTGACCAGACGAAATTAATTATTATACAAAAATATTATGACTATAGATTAATCTATAGAAATTTAATGAAATCAATATATGATTATTGGAAACATTAAATATTATTATTGCCTCATTTCCGGATAAATACTGCCAAAATCAGTGTGGCACTGAAGTGAAAATAGAAAAACTGAAAATCCCGAAAAAGGAAATCAATTTGAGATAAATCCACCTTGAGGTATATTTATGAAAGCGTTTGCCTATGTCTCTCATAAAACTCATCTTACATTTATCGATCTATATATTACAAATGATTGCTGATACGATACGACTGGAGTATTAATTCAATAGAAATAACTTCACCTCATAGTGTAGAGGTCCATGTTTTCGCCTACTACGCTTGAGGTCCCGGGTACGATTCTCGATAAAAATACTTGTTTAATAGGTAGCTCAAGTATTTCATATTCCATTAAATGACAATTAATTACATTTAATTTCCCCACATATATCCGTCCTTGAGATCTTCTTGCCTCTTTTCAGATCCACACATAACAAAAACAAAGTTTAAGCTTTAATGAAGTCAGCATTAAAAAAAACACTTATTTGTCAGTCAAAATCAGTGCGCTTTAAAATAAACATTCGATTTTTTTTTGGCTTTAATCTTATTTTTCTAATTCTGGCGGCGATAGGGTATGTAAGTTCATTAGCAGTATTGTAAGTAAACGGGAAAAAACAAATTCGATCGGGCGAACCAGAGATTTCACCTCCCCTCCACCGGCCATTCAGTAACAGTTTAACCTCGAACGTAAGAATGATTACATTACCAGCCTCGTGGTGTAGTGGTCAGCGCATTTGCCTACTATGCAAGAAGTCTCGGGTTCGATTCCCGACATAGTTGACATAAAATATTTATTTAAAAAAAAATGGTTTTATACCAGAATATTTCATATTCTCTGAACTGGTACCTGAAGAGTTAAACTGATCATCTTACAATGTAGCAAAAATGATCAAGATAATGGTGTATCTCATACACCATTAGGTACGGGAAGGGAATCATGACGATTATTACATTACCTGTTACAGTTGATCGAGATACGCTGCATTTAGTTCACCAACACAGTGCCCTATACACCATCATGCACGGATAAGGGTACACTGAGATATTTTGATATTGGCAGCGTCGTAGCTAGGAGCTGGCCAGGCGGGCGATTGCCAGGGGCGCAACCCTCAAGGGGGGCGCACTTTGCAGACCCACAGATTTATTTTCTCTTTCTCTTTGAAAATATGTTCTCTCTCAGAAACTACGTCTCGGGAGGCCCAAAATTCTAATCTTACCAGAAGCGCTCATAAGCCTACATTGAATATTGGTACTATTTTATTGGTTGTTGATAATTTGATTGTTTGAACAAGAAACAATCTTGAATAAAAAATAATGATTTATGTTTAAAGCATTGACATTGTGGTCAATCATTTGAACTAATGTTATTTAAAACTGGTTAAAACATCATGATTTTAAAGCAAATATTTCAAATAAAAAATATTTAACTACCAACAATATTATTCAAACCTATTGGAGCAACATTCATTAAATTAAAAGAAATATGAGACTACACGAAAAGTGAATGGCGTAAAAACTATGAAAATCTTTATTTTATAATTATACTTTAAAAATCTCTTATTTTATAATTAAACTTTAGAAAATGATAGTGATAAATTTAAAATATCATACTCGGAAGCAAATCTCCTCTTAAGTAGACTTGCTACCTGAACAGTAAATATTTAGAGCACGAACAAATGGGTTGGAAAAATAAAGTTATTACTAATGTGATTCAAAGAAGTTAAAAAACTGCTCGTCCATTAGTTTTCTTTCATTTATCTATAGTGTAAATATTTATGCGATTTCTAAAAGACACAAGGTTTAAAATGATACTAAAAATAAACTTGAAACATGAATACAATGCCTGGATAGTAAGCAAGATTTGGTAACGATTATATGAAAGTCCACAAGAAATAAATATAAAATTTAATGAATTTGAACATAAAAATGTAGTCATCAAAGGATACCACAAATAATACATCAAATACGTTTGTTAGTTTTCATCACTATTTTTATTTGTATCAGGAATGTAATATGGAAAAATAAGGATAAGGGTTAGGATAGTAAGACATGTGTAAGACTCATCATGACGTATACTGTGGAAGCGGGAGCTGACACTGTTCGTACCGAAGGGCAACCAGAACTGCTGCAATGAAGGTCTTAAGGCCGATTATTATAAAAACGCTCTAATACCGAATTCTTAATACTATAGTGAGGGATACATCTGAATAAGAGGATATCGTTCAATGGAGCAGATCTTGAAGAAGGTACTGGAGGGACCATGTGGATAGAATTAGCAGCGACAGACTTGTGTACACTATAGCCAATAAAATTCCACTTATACAACGTATGTTCGGCAGTTGGACCTCACCATCTCAGGAGGACAACTAGTTTTCTGGAATCACTTTTATGTAAGATTTTTTCTCCAGAGACCGGAGCATGGGTCGTCGCTTGTCTCGTTCCTCGTAGCATGGAATTTGTTAAGCCCTTCCTTTGGTTAAGACCTTCGTTTTAACCAAATCTAGTCACTGGTGAAAAATTTTAAGTAAACCTTTCCAAAATCAAGAAAATCATTTCGATTAGTATTATTAACACGGTTCGCCCGAAAAATGTCAATAGAGACATCAAATCTTCACAGTGTTTTAACCGTTTCACAAAGCTACTGAAAAATACAAATATGAATTTAATATCGGGAACGAAGCTCAATTAAATGTGATAGAAGATGAAAATTAAAGGAAATAAATGTCGAACTGAAACTCGTTAAAGATATCTTAATTGGTGAAATTAAGGGAGTACTTAAATAACCGTTAATTCGTCAACAGCTTATTTTTCGCTTCAAAGTTCAATGCAAAGAAGGTATGAAAAAAAATAAGCCTTTGAGGCAATATTGCTTTAGAGGTCACTGATATAACGCACAAAGTCGCAGGTTATGCATATTTTAGATTGGGACAACGATATAAAAATTTACTTCAAGTTATTCGGAAGCATAGAATTAAGAATAGTCCAGAAAGAGCGTAGAATCATATTTGAATACATCGGATTGTGTCCAAAAACCCCCACTTTTCTCGCGCGCATGCGTGTTGTCGCTGCATAATGTTGCCAGATCGCGAAAAATATAATCATAACACAAATATCAGATTACATTTATCTAAAATTTTATTGTACACGCGGAAACATTGATTGATTCAACAGAAAAGATAAATAGAAGGTCATTTAATAAGAGTTATTTAACTAATGAACTTTGAATATAAAAAATAAAACCGATTTTATTTTACTTTAAAATGATATTTTTATTTCATGTTAAATACTATTTGATGTTTTAAAGATAATGTCAGTCAAATGTCCACCACAGCGTTGTTTAATCCAAGAGGTCCAATTTTCATTAGTTCTCTCATAACATGAGCAAAGTAGCGTAAAAAATTTGACTATCCTGGCATCACTAGCAAAATGCTAAGATAAATTTTGTTTTCTTTGACAATCTGACAGATGGAAAAATAATTTAATTTTTAAGTAATGCATTTGCCATTTACACATGCATTTGCTACTTACACATGAAATGTCATCCCGTCCTGTTCCTTTAAATTCTCAGCAGTATTTCTACCTTTTAAAACGACACAACACGGCAAAGTTGAATTCTAATAGGGGGTTACGTACTGAGCGACGTCTACAAAGAAACTAATAGGTCAAAACGTAAATCTACTCCTAGTAGTTTAGTTACCTTCTGTCTGATGCGCGTATGCGGTTTCTGGACTATTCTTAATTCTATGTTTTAAAGTTTTAGATTGATTATCTTACTTCCATGCTATAAACATTGTGTAAAATAAGCAGCGTGTCTTATGCAACATTGCGTGAGAATAAAGTCATGATAATAAATCAATTAGTATTGTCAAAAAAATGTTGTAAAACGCAAAAAAAACTTTTTTTTATCAATCATAATTGATATTAATATATTCCAATAATGTTATTAAATACTATGAAATAGACTATTTTTTTTAAAGATATCAGTATAACTCAATTTTTCAATTGTGTAAAGGTTTTTAAAGATTTTTTTAATTTATTAGCTTTTTAGATACTACTATTATAAATATATATTTTTTCCAAAAACTCTGATGAAGTTTTCGGACAAAAACACATTTGGCGATTTAAATGTTAGAATGATTTTTGTAAATCAGTTTAAAATTTACAATTCATAAATTAATTTGCTTCTAAACAGCATAAAAAACCTTTACCTGCATTATCGTGCTCCTGTCTGCGACATGAAACATGATAAGAGTTATCTCGAATCGATTTCCGGAGCAATCACCAAATCTACGAACCTTTTGGAATTTTTCATCGGCCCGGTACAAACAACGCCCCTTTTATACGCGTAAAACGAACATTAATCTAGTAGACTTGAAAGAAATATTTTTTATAACGTCACGTACTCGTAAAATGATATGTACGCTACTGCAACTTTTGCACCATCCAGTGGATACAAAAAATATTGAATGAAATGCATTGATAGAGGAATCGTGAATAGGTTCTCGTGGATGATCAATTTTCCATTTTTTTAAGGATGTACATTTACAACTTGATAATAATATTGATTGCATATAAATGGTGCTATTTAACAACAGAGTGAAGATTTTATATTTGATGTGATAATTACAAAATATATGTTGCATTTTTTAATATTCTTCCGGTAAGATGTTTATTAAATAAATTTTATATTGCGATTGCAAAAAATGAAATTTTACAATTACACTAAACTTTATTTAAATATAAAAAATCAAAAAAACTTATCTGGCTCAAGAAAAAGACGTCTGCTGAGGATCTGGCTTATAGAAAGTGGATTTTAATATTGAAATTTTTTTGTGTTTTTCTTTTTAATCTGGACAATTTTTTATTTTCGAAATACATATTTTTCTTTTTTTCCAAAGTAATGAGAGTTTTTATATGTTTTTAAAATTTAAGAGATAAGATTATGTTTATATTTATATTACAACTTAACTAAGGGCACCTGCTGACGAAATGCATTTTATGCAGTTCAGTAGGACGAGGAAAATGTCAAGGGTAATACAGTATATTATGAGACATTAAATATTATAATTATATTTCCTATTCGTCGCGTAATTTAAAAAGAGCTAATTTTTGTTTTTTTTTTTAACAGAAAGTATGCGGTATTGGAAATAATCTAGAATATACCACTTTAAAACTTATTTATTCTGATTCCATTTTATGGTTTACGTATTAAGTAATCGATAAAATATTATCGGTATTTTCTGGTTTAATGGACTTAACAGAATTAAATAAACAAACGGTCAGTTGTAAACAAAATATATTTCTAAATTACGTAGGTCGAGCCAAGGAAATTTAAACAAAGTTATATTCCTGGAGAATTTATACGAAAATCTTTAAGCGTGGTACAAATTAACACGAATTCAAGAGAGCCATAAAGTATGAATGCATTCTAGTGCATCTTGAAAATATTAATCGCGTCGATAACACATGTGCTATAATATTACGTAAGATCTGCACCACTTAAAGATTATCGCACTTTGCTTTTAACGAATAAGAAAATTATGTTTTTTTTTATTTTCATACTCATTATTACTAAACCATTGTACATGGGTTTAATCAATAAACTTACGAGTAACTAAATCTTTGGGAGGATTAATCGTGTACGTATTAGAAATAAGCTATAATTACTGTAATTTCAGCTGGAGAACTTTTAACTTAATTATTCAGCAATCAGTAGCACTGTATTTTACAACTTAATAACGGCTGAACGTAATTAGGGATAATTATATCAGTGATCGGTGATTATTTAATAAAACTGAAATACATATACATGTGTCAGATACCATATTGTGTTTTGAAAAAAAATTTTTAAGAAAAATACGATATGATAAGTTGAAGGGTGGTGTTTTTGAGGCATTAGATGTGTGTTGTATAGTAAGAGGTGTTTGAAGGATACCTGGGATCCGCTGGTTGTTCCGCGTCCTGGGGGCGGTCCTGCCTCGGCCGGAGGACAGGGGTGAGCCCCCATCGCTCCACGAACTCGATGCGGGCAATGGTGGCTGCTAGCCCCGGGGCTTCGCCCTCGCCTAGCGCCTGCCGGGAGCCCCCTCACCGCCGCGCAGGGAGTCTGGTGATCATGCTGCCAGCTACAGCGATGGCCGCCGCCACATCTCACTTCTAGCACGAGACTCTACTGCTCCGGAACGCACTTAACATTCTACGGAAAGCGGTAAACGGTAATTGCGATAGCGCGCGACAATCGAGTGACGGCGATCAGTGTGAAGGAAATGCGGCTTCGCTACGCTAACTGACCATGCTTTATCGATCGGATGAGCTACTTTTACAGTATTCCTTAGGCGGTTACCTAACTATTTGGGCCGCATAACGTTCTCCGAGTCATAAATTTTATAAATCTACATAAAGTTGTCTAATAGCGCGATTCATTATTCTCTAAATGCGTGGAAGACGTCAGCGGGTGACGCGCGTCGCGCAGATTCCAGCACGACACGTCCCTCGTTCGTAAATATTGCCTCTGGCCGTATTTACTTCCGAGCGTAGGAGAGACAGAGTGCGCCTGGCCTAGGAGGCTGTATCGGGAGTCCCTATAAAAGCCCAAAATAATATTACGGTTGCAAGATGGCCGACAGATAAATACTGAGGTGTTCGGTTGCGAGTACTTCTTTCACCCGATGGGTTTTCTTTCATCACAAATGGCGACACGTGTGTCAATGAAATATAGGTAGGTACTTAAGTGATGACTTTACCAGCAAATCAAAACAAATAAGCGGGATAAAATTCTACCGTTTTCAAAATGGATTCCGCAAAGCTTTTATAAATTACCCGAACTGTTTTCAACGGGCCTCGTTTATTAATATATTTATAGGTATTTTGTACCTACAGCGAAAGTATACCATCACTCACGCTACAAACAGTGACCCACTGTCACCAAATTTCAAACAAACTGATCAAAAATAACTCAAACAAAACTGCTTCGCCCACAGCACTCGAAATACACACTGAATTTTCTTTAGATAGAATACAAATCTTCTTCAGTGCCACGGACACTTCTTATACATTCCGCCGATGTCGGAGAAGAAAAGCCGCATTTCCGTCACATCTGCAAAACGGTCACTTTCCTATAAACACGGCCACGCTCGCGAACCGAAAGGTCGCAAACGACTGTCGTAGCTTTTGGAATTCGCGTCAGTAAATACGATGAGTGTTTTGGCGCCAATTTACTTTTTAGTCAAAAAATGACTCAAACATAGCATAAGGAGATGAATAATTCACCAAACCGGAATATGTTTTAAAAAAACTAGTAAATAACAATTTTTTTTAATACCATTGTTTTGATTTGCGAATTGCAGGTCGAAGGGTTTCGGCGCGCGTCGAAGTTTGTGAATCAGTATGGTGGTGTTAACGGAAAAGCGTGTGCGCGCGTGGGGCGACCATGGTCGCGCGATTTGAGGTTAGGCGAGACAGTAGCGCGCGCGCGTCCGGGCGAGGCTCGCGGCGGACTGGCCCGGGGCACGGCGCGCGCAGCCGCCACTGCAGTGGCGGTCCCCCCGGCCCGCGCCGCCGTGCCGCCGCGCCGCCATCGGCGTGCCGGCGGCGCGGCGCGGCGGCCCTCCGAGCCAGCGATGCAGCATTCCAAAGGACGAACCAACTTAAGTCTCAAGAACTTTCTACTAACAATTAAAGAATATTTCTCAACAACGATTTAATGACCAATTGAACCAGAATAATATTATTGTATGTTATCCCCCGCTCTAGCAACAACCACCGTTAAATCACTTTTCGTAGGTGTTTATTAAAGATTTTCATTGCAACATTTTCAGATAGAGTAAATTCACAATTTACATTTTTTTCTTACGTAAAAAGTACGAATAATTTTTTTTCTTAATGTTTGTAAACCCGTTAAATTTTATTTTAAAAGCTGATAAAACCATACAGATATTTTTTTTAAAACTCTGTGTAAGAGTGTTTATTTTTACGTGACCATCCGTTTTTTATGTCAGAATTTGTAATATTTACTAAGAAGAAATATTATGTTTAAATTATTACAACAGAGATGAAGAACATTTAAGAGAAGGTAATATAGAAGTCTAGGCATCTACAGGGCTTATGACCTGTCAATGGCTGGTTTAAGTGGCCACTTTACACACCGTGTAACATTCACCATTCTGCCTATATTTGAACGTCTATATTCCTTCAATTCTTTCATCTGTTGATGTTTTTTGCTTCTAAATTACCTTCTCTTAAATGTTCTTCATCTCTGTTGTAATATGTTAATATAAACAGCTCCCCAGAAAGTTGAATCCAGGTCTTGTCTACAAAAATTTGGACCAACTCAAAATATTATTTTTTCTTTTATAATTTAGTTCATTGAAGGATCATAAGAAACCTTAATTTTAAATAAAGTGACTATAAAAAAATATATTCTTCATCTTTTCCACATCCGCTCTTTAGTGGAGCATGTGGACATCACCAGTTGCCTCCAGGAGACTCTATCCCCAGCCAGCATTTGCGTCTCCACCCACATCAATCCAGCGCCCCTCGGTTCCGCCGAATATAATCGAAAGATCGTCATCGACGGCCTTCCAGGACACGTGAGACGCAGGTTTAAAGAAGAGGCTACTTCGGTTTAGGCTCTCCTGAGGCATGCGCAGCA
Source organism: Micrasema longulum (assembly GCF_059751315.1). Taxonomy (NCBI): domain Eukaryota; kingdom Metazoa; phylum Arthropoda; class Insecta; order Trichoptera; family Brachycentridae; genus Micrasema; species Micrasema longulum. Next base: position 55,420 of record NW_028278642.1, read on the forward strand.
CGCGTCCAGGCCGGGCCACCGCCGTATCTTCAAGACGCTCGTTATAGGAGGCTGCTGCGTCCGTTCTCGGACTTCAATGTTAATGATAAAAAAGTATACTTCAACAAAACTATTGTATAAAATATGTAAATATTTTGTTCATAAACGTATATATTTTAAAGAAGATAGTTGTCATGTGAAGATAAAAAATGATATCAACAACAGCCGTTTTCAATTTAGTATCAATACACACTATTGTCTGCCTAATTTGTAAAACTCGGTTCAAGACTTATTTTTGTTCAGAGGAGAGTAAAAATCGTCTTTACTTCAGTGGCAAATGGTTTCAAGATTTTTTGATATATTTTTTAAATAATTTTTAGAATATGTACATAGATATGAATTTTTTTAAGACCTAAAAGCAAACGTCAAATCATCACTTTTAACAGTTTATGAACTTAAGAGTTTTACAAGTATGGGTGGCGATATAATATTATTTACAAGTTTTATAATACGCTATGGTACCTGTTTTTTTTATTGTAAAATATGCAACCACCTCGTATAAAACGATTGTATTCTAAAATAATAAATACAAAGCCCTTTACTGTTTATATTTTGCATGATATATTTTAAAGGTTTGATTTAGTCACATTAATATTTAGCAGCTACAATAAGTATTGATCTACAAAACATTTTATTGCAGACTACCTACTAAAGGTAGCATGGCTGAATATTCACCCTTTGAATTCCTCATTACAAACTTAGGCTATGGATTGGAAAAAGCAATTTCTCTCCCTTTGGTCAGAGCAAAAATCATTATTTAGAAATTTGAGAAATGCGGCGTTGCGCTGTCATTGCAAAAACATATTAAATGTTAGAGTTTTTTTTGTTGGTTAAATGAAATTTTGAAAATGTCTGATTATTATTTGTCATATTTAAATTTCTTCAGAATGTAAATAAAACGCAAATACAAGCTTAATTTTTTAAGTGCATGAAAATAAATTAATTGCATTATAATGACGTCAAAAACAACTTCAATTGTTTTATTACAACACTAAACCATCATTCCTTTTCCGCGCCAAATGGTGCATATGGCATTGAATTGGTACACACATGGCAGTGTATCTTGATCATTTTTATTAAATTTAGGAAAGATGAGCAGTCTAACGTTAGAGTTACCAAACGAGGGGCCATGAAATATTTTAGTGTAAAAACACATTTTAAAATAAATATTTCATGTCAACCATGTCGAGGATTGAACCCGAAATATTTTGCATGATAGGCAAACGTACTGATCACTACACCACAAGGCCGACAAACTAAAACAAAACTGAATTTAAAAAAAATATATCAATTTACGCTGTATCAATACATTTTATTCAAAGAATGTAATAATAATACTTGGCAAAAAATATGATCGTTGATGGCGACCTCGATTGATTCATTTTGACTTTAGTACGATGGCGAAAATGCAATCGCATTTCCGGGAAACGTTTTCAATTGAAAACAAACTTGAACTTCGCAGTGGTGTTTACGTTTAGTAGACCACCAGGGAGAAGTGAAAGTGCCCTAAACAAAAATGATTTATTGAAATGGAGAGTGATTGAAAATGGCGGACAACCTTCACAATGGTAACTCATGCTCATTCTTCCAGATGTGATGGTGCTATTGAACTTTCACTCGTGCTCAGATTACACCTGAATCCTTGCAGTCCCGCTTTTACGAATAGACGTAGTGATGCAAAAAGCAGCGAGTCCACAATTTTGAAAAAAAAAATATTTTAATGTTAACGGGTACAATAAAGTCAATTCTATGTTCTGTAAAAACCTGTTTTAATCACCTTTTGAAAATGGTGTCGATCACAAAAGCAGCAATTCTCAATTTGCAGATAACACCCACAGCACTAGAAAAATCTTTCGGTACTATAAAAATCATTAAAACTGGTAAAAAAACATAATAAGATTCTTGTTTCTAATACAACAAAGAAATAATATATTTATTGTTTATTATTTTTTAAAGTCAAAAACATTCCAACTGTTGTGTAGATTTGATAATTCAGTATTTTCATAAATGTGCTATTTATTATCTCAGTTTCACTTTTCTGTGGCTGGCTGCTTTCTGCATAACTACTTTCAATTGAACTACATTCATAATTTATTTATTAATGAAATCATACAGTCTTTATATAAAACAAGGTACAAAAGAACAATTAAAAATGTACAAAAGAACGATTTCACACTAATTTATTATGAATGCAGGAGGAGAGGGGAAAAATATTTTTATTCTAAAAAGTAAAGATAAAAATATTACATTAAAAGTTTATAAAAAGGAGAAAACACTGTGTAGCTACTCTACTTTCCTCCCTCTATCTCTGCTTCCATGAACATTTAAAGTTAATTGTAAAAAATCACAACCAACAATAAATTATAGGATACAGGTAGTAGATCTAAGTAAGAATAAATTAAGCGTTGAAATCAAATGTTTAAAATTAAAAGTAAAAGTTAAAATTAAAATGAAAATTTTAATTAAGAATTAAAATTAAAAAGTTAAAATTGAAAGATAAAATTAAAAATCAAATTAAAAGTTTAAAGTCAAGCAGGAAATAAATTTTATATTCTTCGTAGAGTGCTATTTTTTAAACAATTAGTTATTGAGTTAGGAATGTCGAAGAGTACAGATTGACGAGTTCTACGGACAGGGACTTGATATGAAATGCCTCTAACAATTTCAATAAAATAATCAGTGTATTTTACAACGGTTGAGGGCTGAATTTTATTTGTTTTTATTATTTTTACGTCGAATAGTACTGCATGCCGGTATAATAAAATAACATTTCTGTATGCAAAAGGTCAAATACGGTTACTTCAAGTATTTTTTTAAATTATTGTTTTTTATTGAATTCCCACAAACGTTCGGAGGACTTTTTCAATTATAGAACTTTTGGGAATATAATTATTTATTTATTTAACTGTAAAAGTACACATGATAAAAAATATTAAAAAAAAAAAATAAACCTTATAAATACAAACACCTCACTAAACCATGTTTGTGGATTGTTGGTGAAGTTTACCCCTTTTACCCTAGAAATCCTACTTAAAAATAAATATCTTTATATAAACGATTACAGTCAAAATAAGGAAAAGTAATTAGACTGAATTCGCTCGATCAAAAAAAGAACAAAAATAATGAGAAAAACCAATATATCACGAAAAAAATTATGTGTATCAAATTTAAACACATTATTTATAAAACATTAATATAAAATAATCCTGTTAAATCGTTGAATGACAGCCATAAATAATGGTGTGGTACTTTTGTGCACTTCAAATTAAACCCAGAAAACAAGTCTTTAAAAGTATTTTAGATAGTAAAACTAGCATTTAATCGTTATCTGGTAAAGTGTTAAGTCATAAACAGATAAAATATATAAAATAAGAAATCAAATATAGCATTTGGTACATTCAAATACATATTCCTACATGTAACTAGTAAGAATATAAAGGTAACATGGTACACATAAATATTGTCAAACATTTAAGTGAATCAATATACCCATTAAGAAAAATTTAAGAACAAAAGTGTTGCTGTACTAATACACAGTTGTAAGTGAGAAGAAAAGTTTAGACAAACTGTTTACATGCTTTAAAATGTTTAACAGTTGTGAAAAAGAAGTAAGCAAAACTTATACAAATAAGGAAAAAATAAAAAACTTAAGATTTAAGTACGTATTATAAGAAATTGCAACCATAGCAAAATATTGTTTTACTTGAAACACATAACAAACAAAAGCAAAAGATAAAACAATTGTTTATGAATAAGAAAGCGTATTAAAGACTTTTGTAAAAATAAGGTTAAAGCAAAAACTTGGTGTTAGAGTTAAGATTACATAATATACATAAATATCGCAAAACATTTTAATAAATATGATGAAATTGAGTTATAACTATGTCGAAATGAAATTTTTCGTTGCCTATTACATGGTAAATAACATTAAATCTTATATCTTTAATAACAAATGTTATTTTTTAAGGATACTTAGAAAACACACAGTACTCCCAAACAATTTTAAAATGTGTATTTTTGTAATGTGTATCAATATACTTCGAAGGTATTGAATTTTATTCCAAATCCTCCCATTTCTTCTGTGGGCCTTGAACGTAGGCATTAATCAACAAACATACATTTATTTTGAACAGTAAAAAAAAATACATTTAATAATTTAGTAGTTACATACAGAATACAAAATAAAGTAATTGTATTTTTATACACAAACAACAACAAACAAACCATCACGCCGTTCGCGGGAGTAAAGGTAGGCAAAAAGGATAGAACGATATATCACTCTGTCTTTGCATACAGACCTCGTTTCCTCTACATTCACAATTTTACTGAATTTTGACATATCTATCCATATTTTTGGATTTTGTCATGCCATATGCTTATCTCAGACTTACATAATGTACGGATCTGGACACTTGTGCACCATCGTACATAGTTTTACCACACATTCATCGTAAAGGTCGCATTTCGACAGTTCTGTCTGCCCACTCAAAACAGCTGTAATTTAAAAATAAATATGTGTGTATATTATTTTTTTTAAACCACATTTTTTTGACCAATTTTTCTTTGGACCGATTCCAACTAATATAAAAAATATGGATGAAATTATCAGAAATACGAATACACGGGCCGAAAGAAAAATGTTGTACAGTCCGTTAAGCAGCCTTTTAAACAAATTAATTATAGGTCATGAGCCCTGTAAGTGCCGAGACTTCTATATTCCCTTCTCTAAAATGTTTACTATCTGTATTGTAATATGTTTATTTTGATAATTGCCTAAAGGAGGAAATCTAGCCCTCGTCTACAAAAAAATGGTTAAAGTAAATAATCCATTAATTACCAACTGGTCAATAAAGTAGTTTACATTTTCTAACAATATTTTCAGGTCTTGCCTAGTATGTAAGTGAGCTAATTCAGTTAGATGAATAATAAAAGTCACATCAATAAAGGTTTCACACCTTTGACTTAACAACATGTATGAAATAAAAGAGTTTTAAAAATATGTATGTTCGAACATGGACAGAATACTCGTTACACAGTGTTTAAAGTGTTAACTTAAAGCAGCCAATGGCAGGTCACAAACCCTGTAAATGCCGAGACTAACGTTTTTCCTGGACTTCTATATTCCCTTTTCTAAAATGTTCTCTATCTTCGTTATAATATGTTTATCACAAAATATTTAATGAAACTGACTACCAATCTCCTTAATTGACAATGTATTTTTTAATTAGGAAAAACACCCATGTTAACTGACATGTGGTACCTTTAAAAAAAATATTAAATACATTAAAATTCATTCCTGGCAAATGGTTTCCAATGAAAATTTATTCCAAGTTTTTGTTTACCGCATGTGTTTCATTTTAATCGTTATTTTTTTCAATCAATTTACATATTTCATATGCTGCGTGGAAAAAAAAGAACAAAAAATAAAGCCGTCTAGTTGAAGTCGTCGTTTAAACAACATACGTTTTTTTTTAAAACGACATTGCGTCGCCGTTTAAACAAAAATCACTCACCCTAAAAATGATAGTTTTGAGTTAAATATGCTATCGAAGCGTTACATTATGTTATTTAAGAGGCAAACGTCACCAAGGTAACTTAGTTAAAAAAAAGATGCGTAAATACAAATTATTTGTTGTTTTTTTACAATGTGTCTTTAAACAATAAAACGATAGAAAAAACATGTTAGAAAAAATCAATTTTTAACCTCAAAATAAAAATAGTCGCCCCTAATATTTCCTTCGCATCACTAACTTAAAAAAATTAAACACTCAAGGCCTCTTAGAATAAAGTTTCCGAAATCCGAATTATTTGTTTTTAATTAAGAAATTATTTTTTTAAATTGAACATGAATTTTTGTCGTAGCATTATTAAAAATATTCCTAATATTTTCTTTCCATTCACTAACTCTTGTAGCTTGCATTAACCAGATTATAAACAAGCAAAAGTTATTTGACTTAACTTTATCCACCGTGCTTCATTAAAAACCTTTCAGAAACTTTGAAATGTATCAAAAGTTACCAAAGAAATTTATTTAAAATACATAATTTAATTATGTTATATGCATAAAACTACCAAAACATTAAAAAAAAATCCTTGGTGCGTGTTCAATTCAAATTGCGATTACTCAAAATAATATTTTTGTCGTTTGTGACATTTGCCTGAACGGCTACGATTGATAGTTTAAGGTATCTATATAAATACTTATTTTAATGTTGACCTAGTTGAAATAACATTGCTTTACTTTTGTAATGGTTATTTATTGAGAATCGATATTGGTGGAGAAACATTATCTTCCGTTTGATATATACATTTCTATCACAGTAATGAAAAACACTACATTTATTAAAAAAACGAATTTTAAATGAATATTTTTTTAAAACATAGATTTTCCAACTTCATCAGCCGGGTTTTTATTCAAATAAACCCGATATTTTAGGTATGTTTACTCCAGTACCCAACAAAATATTTTTTTTTTTTTTCAGCTTATATTGAGAGTCGGCATTTGACTGAAAAGTTCGTTTTGAAGTTTGACTGCTGACTTCTGGCTGGTTTGTTTATTTAGGAATGAACTCTTGTCGTCATTAATTAAAATTTAATTAACTTTATCAAATAAACAAACATTGTAAAATAATAACTAGGGCTTCCAGCCTCGACACAAATTTGATTCTCGAGACTGAAACGTGACTCGGAGACCAAGTCTAAAGATTTCGAGACTTTTTGAGACTTTGAGACATACTATCAATTTTAAAAAATATAACAATAAATATATAACATACCAACCTACTATCCGTATATCACCTAACCAACATAGAATAAGATAGCCAAACCAAAATAACACAACGTAAAAATCTTCTTCAATCAACCACTGGTTAAAGGTTATGTCAGCTAGCAACCATTAGCCATCATACTTCAGATAGAGTTAGGGAAAAATGTTGATTTAGATTATAAAATTTAATATTCACTTTCATTATCTTTATAAATATAATTCCTCAATGCGTGTGATGTCACCGAACTCCTCATAAACGATTAACGTGCGGTTTTTAGATAAATGCAGATCTTTGCGCTGTGCGTGTTTGCAGATATTAAAATCTTCAATCTAATATGTAAAAATAGAAGTAAGGAGCATAAATGTTTTATTCATCGATCTCCCAGGGCTGCAATAGAGGAGAATGCATATACAAAAAAAGAAGGGGTGCAGTTTTTTTATGTTGTTTTTTAGTGTATAAAAAAGTTTGTTTTTGAATGTATACAAACGGTTTTCATTTTTTAAGGATCAAAATTAGATTCTTTCCTTAAATTCCTTATAATTTTTACCCATTTATTTAATTTAACTGAATTTTCGGTAATACTAAAATAATATTAAATTCAAGATATTTTTAAAAATCGTATTCCTACATAAGTACACCCCTTTGAGAAAACCGGAGATTGACGTTTGCAAAAAGAATGCCGTATTTGAAAAAATATTTATTTAATTTATTTTATTTTATTTTATTTAGAAAACATACAGTCATACAAAATCAGTATTAAAAACAACAATTTTTTAACATAAAAAGACCAATTAAGTTTTCATAAATTAAAAAGATATAAACATTAAATGTGACAAAAAATAAAAAATAAATAAGAATTTTAAGTGAAAAAAAGATAATTGTTGACATTTGCGTTTTCCATGGAGGTAATAAATTAAAATAAATAAAAATACCGAATGTACACTCCGATCCATCCACGCACACACATGAACGCACATATAAAACATACACAAACATATACATTACATGCGGCACATATGCATAGCATAAACCACTCAAGATGTACATTCAGCAACTATCCCAAATAATCGACCCCATGAAGAAATTTTCTGTACAAATGCAACGTGCAGTTAAAAATGTCTACATCAATACTGAGTCCGTTATAATTTCTACAGGTGCGTCTAATGAATGAATTCGAGGTATAATTGTTTTTACAAGTTGGTACATAAAAAAGAGAATTTAATCTAGTATAGCGAAGAGGACAACGGAAACCAATATTTTGTAAAAGATACGGCGAATCAACTATGTTATTGAGAATTTTGAAAAGAAAAATTAAATCATATCTAAGGCGCCTTTTTGTAGTGATTTATGTTTTGGAATTCAACTATAAATAAGTACCTATGTACCTACTTAAATTCAATATCTGAATATTATCAATTTTTAGTTTTGACTAGTGGATTTCCTCTGAACTAGTCCAGTTGTCCAGTTGGCAGCCTCCGTGGTGTAGTGCTTGACTCACACACTGAATGTTTCGGGTTCGATTCCCAGTGAGAATAAAAAAAATAAATGTGAGTTTTTCTAAGGTGTTCTGTGATGTGATTCACCGCTGTTATTGGGCTTCCTGTTGTGGAGCAAAAAAAAAACTCCCATTAGTTTAACATCCGCAGTGCGATTCTGAACGTTTTTGAAAGAAAAAATTTCCAACTCGTAATAAATAAATAAATTACGCGTTCTCTACTCTCTACAATACGTTTAGAATCGCACTACTGATCTAGAGATTTCTATAGTAGCATCTCGAGAGTCTCAATATTGAAAATGACTCGAGGCTCTCGAAATTTCAAGAGTCTCTTGTCTCAAATGAAAGCTCTAATAATAACACGTGTTGCATGAACTTTTTCGATTCATCATCAGTTTAAGACACATTGTTCATTAAAAATTCAAAGAAAACGTTTTAAAAAGTAAAAAAGATAAAAAAGGTGGAATATTGATACCGAAAATTTTCAAAAAATTCTTATTAGTAAGTACAGAATACAAAATTCAGGTTTAAAACGGTTAAACCAGCCAATAAAAGACGATAAGACCCTTAAATATCTAGTCTTATTTTGTGGGTATACTGGCAAAAAACGTTAACTCGAAAATATGTGGATTTGACTTAATGATGCAGTTTTGTAAAGTTTTTAACGCTCTACAAACTGGCAAAATACACTAAGCCATATTAAATTTCATATATCTGTAGTTTTAAAAATAAATTTCAGGTTAAGTCGTATACCCCCCCGTATTTTATTCAGGCTAAAAGCTTTACTAACTTAATAAAAAAACTAAGAAACGGAAAAATTAAAAACGTATTCTTAAATGAGCACTTAATGTCATACTATATTTAAATAAGATATAAAAGAGTAAAATTGGAACAAAACTTAAATGCTTGATTTCTCAACACGTGGATTTAAGAGTTAAAGCTTTTTGCCAATTTATCGACGATTTATTAATTCCTATTATTTTTAATGATTGCAAAAGTAAAATAATTTTTATTCAAAGACACCATACGGTAAGATTGGGCATCCGAAATGCATGGTAAACCAAAAATCGAGTGGTTCTAAAGCTTTCTCCCCTCCCGCCACTTAAAGTCTTCAATGGTTTCAAAAGTGTAATTCTCTTCTACTTGAGGCGAACAAAAGACATTGAGATGAGAAAAGAGACAAGATTATTCCATCCATTCTCCTTGTATGAAAGGAATTTCTGTGCATTTAGCAGGAAGTATTTTGTCTTTAAGGACATTTTGGTGTAAGATAAAATTTCCACTGTAGAATTCTACAATACTTTTCTTGAAATAAAAATACTTAGTTATACATGAAAAATACGTCAAAAAGACGGAATCATTTATAAAGTACATTATGTAATTGCTCTAGATATATTATTCAAACACGTTTTTAAGTTTTGTTATTTTCGTTTATTTTTGAGTTCCTGTAATTTTTCGTTCAGTATCTATTGATTTTTTCAAACATATGCTGTGAACTAATATAAAGATTCACTGGTTATGATCTGTTCTGTATGTTTTTATGAATGCAAAATTAGTATTCTGTTATGTTGCTTCATTGATAAAGTAATCTAAAAACATATTTCTTATGGAATAATTAGATGGAGAGCCTATAATAATCATATTTCTTAAGTCTTTAGCGTTCGTTTAAAAAATAATTATTAAAATTATACGTTTTGTCGATATACTTTCTACTATCTAATCTAGGTATGTAATCTCTGTAAATGATCACTGAGTGTTTACATAAATACATAAAATAAAAATTACAATAGAGTCTGCAGACATATGGACACACTGAAAATATTGTAATTATACAACATCTAAAAATTTCACTTTTCTCTCTGACTAATAATTTCAGCAATCCGAACTTTTGGAGTTAAGAGAAATTTATTTTCAACAGTTTTTAAAATATGTTTTTATTCGCTAATTCTTTTTTTAAAAAAAAAATATCTATTTATTTAACACTTTATGTACATATAAATAAGAAGGCGGGCATATTGCCTTAAGACAATTTCTGCCTACCTACGCAAACAATTTTATAATAATACTAATTATGATAATATTACCATCAAACAGATGTCAAGTTTTTTTATAGAAACAAAACTTAACTAAAAATCTAAAGTATACTATGAAAAGAGGAAGGGGGATGGGAAGGAAAGAAGGCCATCTAGCTAGCGAAAAATATCTAGCCAAATAATGAATAGTAGACATAAAAACTTGCGCCGACACTCATTTTTCATAGCTACAAAACTATTTAACGCTTAATTAATTAAGGATATTATAATAGAAAGCAATTGATTATTAGAATTTTTTTCAATTTCCATTTTATTATTTCAAATATTCCAGATCAAACAATATCTAACATCAGTAGTATTAAACGAAATCTCCGAAACCGGTAGACATAGAAAAGTCCGTAAGTAGTAGTAATATACAAATATTGAATAACATTTAGAAATATCATTATTCGATTATCACAATGCTGCTTTTCTTAATCGAAAACCCATTTGCCTAATCATCCTACTAACCGTAAATAAATGAACCCAATTTACAGGTACCTATAGGTGAGTTAAAAGTTTTTCCTCTTTTTTGGCTAGATATTAGAAACTATCGGATTAAAAATGGGGTTAAACACAGTCGGTTGCCAAGAATATGAATTACCACTTAGTTTGCAAAGCTTTGCATTCAAAATGCTTTTAGTTCGATTAAAAAATCAGAAATGTAGAAGAAAATTATTCAACATCTAGCGTTTTATATCGAGCAACATGGTTTTTTGTATACCCCTCAGCAATCTTCATAAGTATTTGAATAAAATATAAATTTTGCATAATCATTAATGCTTTTTGCATTTTTTTTGCAATCATTTCTCAAATCTTATGCAAAAATTTATGTTAAATAAAAAGAAAACATAAATTGTCATTGAATACGGTTAGAAATATATTTAAAACATAGTTTAAAACCGTGACCTTAATACAAACAAAACTATTTAAAAAACGAATAGATTGCAAATTAAGTGCAAAATGAATTTCTATTTTTATTTTTCAAATAAGTATGTTATAACCAAAAACATGAGAACATTGTTTTGCATAATATGACTTGATTCATGGATTTAAATGGTTTTCTTTATGAACTATGATGAAAAACGTTGACCCTTTTGACCACTATTTGATAGGTACATAAATACAATTAGCACTAGTTAAACTCTACGAATGATACAGAACAATACAAATGTTTTTATTTTAAACAATATTGATATTTTTACGTCATAATTTTAAGTAGATACGTAACTTAACAATATTTTGTATTTGTGTAAATTTTTGTTGACAAAAATTGGATTCAAATTCCTTGGGAGTTATTAATATAAATATATTGCAACATAAAAAATAACACTTTATAAGGAATACAGAAGTCTAGGCATTTACAGGGCTAATGACCTATGTTGCAATAATAAAATAGCCGAAACCTTTATTGATCTGGGTGAGATTCATCCGGTTGAATTATTTGACCTACTAGGCAATTTAGATCTTAATAACTCTCTAGGAGTTAATTCAAGCCCAGCCTGTTAATAAACATATTTACATACTCAAAACTTTTTTTATTAAACTAATTAGTATAAAAAGTACAAAAATTAAAATTGTTTTCAGGCGTTGCCTAGTGGGTGGGATTATTTATTAATGGAAGCGTTGAGGAAATGTTAATTTTAAACATAAAGAGAGTGGCGAATATTACGCAGTGTGTACAGTAGCACCTTAAACCAGCCAATGACTGATCATAAGCCCTGTAAATGCCTCGACTTCCATACAACTAACTTTGAAATGTTCTCCATCTCCGTTGTAAATCTTATTTATTCTATTTTAAAACATTTAAAATACGACATTTCTAAGTGAATATCTCGCGAATCTAAAGCGTATTGAATTTGCATCGCTTTGGGAAATTTAAGACGTTTGTGTGCATTTCGAGTTTCCATTTCAAAAGTAATGTTTCGTGTTGAGTCGAAGGCATTGAAAGTGCCAATAAGAAGTTGCATATATTGCTTACTATCAAATGACATAAAGTTTATGTTCGTTTTATTCTTTCAGCTGCTAAAAATGCCTTCAGTCGCTTCAACAAGACGTTGGCCAAAATATTTTACATAAAACGTTTCCGATAAAATATATTTCGGAAATATTAGAGATATTATACAAAGATAAATATAATTTGATGCGGTTTCTGTGTCCGAGCGGATTAAGAATACAGTTTTAGTGTGAATATTACCAGAATCCAGGACAAGTGCTTTCGACTCAATTGCTGCTCTCAGATATAAATCCTGAATAAAGAAATCGAGTCATATAAGGGAAGACAAATCCACATGGTAGTTGAATGGTTGGCACGTTCGCAGACCACGCTTGAGTTCTCGGGTTTGATTCCCGGGATGTTCAACGGGAAATATTTTTTGTTTTTTTTTTTACAATTTATATAAGAGATAAAACAAATAAATAAAAACAAAACATAACAAAATAATAGTTAACAAAAAATCCCACAAATTCATGGCCTGTTCGTATTATGTTTTAAAATATGGTTTTATACGGCAATACTTATGTTTCTGGACTGGCACATGAAAATGAAGCGTTAGGTTGATTACCGTACCTTCATGATAGATGTAACAATGCAGTGCCCTTTGCACCATCGAGTGTAGACAGAGGTATGATGATGTTAATGACGATTTGATAAAATGTCTTTATATAAATATAGTTAGTAACGACAAATCATCAAAATAATATAATTCAACGTCATTGTTTTTTTTTTATATTAAAAAACTATCAAACTAAGCATAAATAAAAAAAAACACGAGCTCTGCTGATTGATGAGTTAGCTTTTCGAAAACCGAAAATCTATTACAACCTTCACAGCACAGAACCTGAGACGTAATTCATAGTAGTTCATTTCTAATAAAATAGTTTCTATGATTTTTTCTAAAAAATTCAAGAAACTTCACAGTACAGTGAAGTGCTCTAATTTTTACCAAGTGTAAAAAAACATTTTTTACATCCAATTTTCCGTAACACTAAACTTTCTAATAATTAACAGAAAAAAAAGTATTTTACCGTGTTTTTTATTTGTATTTTGTTTTTACGGCGTATTTTATAATTGTTTTTCTTTATATTTGTTGTTTGCTTCACATATATATATAAGACGGTCCGATGTCTTGCAGGGCACCTGCTGGCACAGCACGGGTTTAAAGTGGGCAACTTGGTTATAAGCTTAGACTATACCCTGTCTGCGTAATCTATTAGTGTGAAAGTACTACAATTAATTATATGAATCATAAACGTATAAATCACATAGGTATATATCTTTATATGTATAATTCCTATGTACGTGTGATGTCACTGAACTCCTCCTTAACGGCTTAACCGATTTACGTGCGGTTTTCAGAAAAATATAGATCTTTGCGCTGTGCGTGTTCGTAGATATTAAAATCTTCAATCTTAAATGTAAAAAAAAAAGTGAGGAGCATAAATGTTTTATTCATTGATCTCCCAGGGCTGCATTCGAGGAGAATACATATACAAAAAAATGGATAGATGTAATTTTTTATGTTGTTTTTTAGTGTATAATTTTTTTTTGCTAAACGGTATTAATTTTTTATGGATCTAAATCAGATTCTTTCCTTAAATTCCTTATAATTTTTACCCATTTATTTCCACTAGCTGAATTTTCGGTAATACTAAAATAATATTAAATTCAAGATATTTTTAAAAATCGTGTCTACATAAATATACCCCTTTGTTGGTAAGAAGACCGGAGTTCGACGTTTGCAAAAAGAATGCCATATTTGAAAAAATATTTTTTTTATGTTTCGGAATTCAACCATAAACAAGTACCTAGGTACCTACTCAAATTTGATATTTGAATATTATCAATTTTTAGTTTTGGAATTTCATTAAAAACAAGTGCTTTGTTTGTCCAAATGTTTGTAGACATAATACTGGATTTATATTATATTCCTTTCTCTAAAATGTTCTTCATCCGTGTTGTAATTTGTTGAACTAGTTAGACAGTCAAAGCAGCTTTGTAGAAATGCATAATTTTATGTATACGATTTCATAAAAACAATAAATTGAAATAATTATAAAAAACTACTAGATATACTAAATAGTCTAAGTCTCACCTAAACTTCACACGCCTGCGTCATGCCCCTTTCCGTACTAAGTAGTGCATAGGGCACGCAATTACACATTTGGAGGGTTTCCGGAACATTTTTGGTACATGGAAAGTAAGGTAATCAATTTTACGCTTCAGGTGCCATTTCCAGGACAACGGAATATTTTATTTCAAAACCACATTTGAAAAAGAATATTTCATTTCGATCTTCCCAGGAATAACGGGGACCTGAAGAATGGTAAACGAACGCTCCAACCACTTAACAACGATGAAGACTTTTGCCCACGATTTATTTTTTCAGGATTTTTACCTATCGAGTCGGGTTCTGGTTATATTTTTAAAACCATATGCTAACATATCTTTTGCGTTTCTGTATATACTTCAGGTTCCCATGTCGGCATTAATATTCATCATTTTTGGTAATGGTCTGTTATTAAAATCATTAATTTTGTTATTAATTATAGGTTATTTAATTACAGCACGATAATAATAGATAGCTTTTTGAATTTCACACTTTAATAATTATCTACAATTACTATAGGCTACTATTGCTCGATCAATTTACATTAGATGATTAGAGAAGTCTTAAATATATCTAATTATTACTTTCTGACAGTTTAAACACCTTACATGTTTACACTATATTTTTTTTTAACCTTGACAAAAGATCAGTCATATTTCAAAACCGGTCAATATATTATATTAATTTGTAATTTATAAATGAGTGATTTTTAAAACTATTTACAGTGAATAGAATCAATACCCTGTTTTCGACTCGATGGCTACTCTCAGGTTACAAATTGGAAAAGGAAAATTTAGTGGAGATTAGAACTCGTAGTGAACTAGTTCACTTATTTTTCTATAGTGCCTTAGGTCTTAGCTTCGATTCCCGGAAAAGTGGAGATGGAATTGACGGGGTAATGCAAAAATGTGTTAAGCCACACCTACCTAAAACGGAGATAATTGGTGTTTAACATCAAGCGCATTTTTCAAAAATACGATAAATTATTCAGCTTGGCTGTTAAGTTCAATATGTAAAAAGTGCTTAATAAAACAAAAAAGGGCGATACTTTTTTTACTTAAAAATTAAATATAAAAGTAAGATAATTCATTTTTACAGAACACCTTGAAAATTAATAACAATAACGCAAAACTGTTTTAAAATACGTAAGTTCCCAAAAAAAAAATCAACCACATGATTTTTTTAAATATTTTTAATGTGAAATTGAACATTTTGAATAAAAAAAATGAAATAAAAGCCAGACGTTAAAATACGTTTAGAATTACTTCAAATACGAATCCCCAAAAAATTACAAAAAGTAAGCTGCCGTTTATAAGAAACAAAACCTGTCGGCAATTCTGGCAAAGAAAGCATAAACAGGGTTAAAAAAAAATCGCAATTTTGTCGTATGTTATTATTTATCTAAAATCGCAACAACATGTTAAGCAGTTTTAAATTTCTTTTATCCACATTTTGATCACTATTCTGACCCTAATGATTTTTGCTCGATTTTGTGGCTTGACACATTTTTGCATAACACCATCCGAATATTCGTTTCGAAGAGTGATTATGATATTGGCCCTATAGACACAGATCGGAAACGTAAAACTGATAATTTTGCCTTCATTTATCAAACTATTAAGATACCCAGCGATTGGAGTACTGGCGTAGAACCTTTTGCACCACTGTGAGAGGCTGGGGAAATAATTATAATAATTATTAACACGGTTATATAATAATTATAAACACAGCCATACCGCGAAACTTCAGTGGAATTTTTTCAGAAAAGCGCAATATTTTTTTATTTTTTAAAATTAGGTGAAAAACCTATTTGAGTGAGGAAGGGGTAAGGGTTTGTAGAAAGGATGGTTGTTCGAGACATTAAATTTTTTCTAAATTTAAAATTATAATAAAAAAAAAATTCAAAAAAAAAGTTATGGTTAAGATTTTTTAAAAAGTTTACCATTAGGAATGTTCCTCTGAAGTTTTGTGGTCTGGCCCTGAAACACGCGTATATCGGCGGTTTCCAACCTTTTTGCTTCTTCTACACCTCCCTTAATTATTATTTTTTCGCCTCCGAAACTTTTTTGTATTTTATAAACAGGTTTTTTTATTTTATTTAACTGTTAGTTATATGAAACTAATGCATTGCATTCCCGGGAGTATCTGCAACTCAATTAGAGACTTGTATTTGTAGCAAACAAAAACTAATAATACTAACAAATTTGTTTCAAGTACGTATTTAAAATAACAAAAAAAGAAAGTAAAACAACTTTATAAGTAAGCATTTCAGAAAAATATATTTGAAAAACCATAATATTAAAAAATATGTTTTTATAATAAATATGTACAAAAAGTTTAAAATATTCAATGATGTTTTATTTACTTGTAAATATATCGCACCCCTAGTTTTAGACTATGACAACTCAAAAAATAGCATTCTGAGATAATCGAATTCAAAGTTTAATTTCTCTTAAAGAAATCAAAGAATGCATTTAGTTAACCGTGGTTTTTTTTATTTGTTTGTCAGGATTTGTATTTTAAAATACAATGTTTTAAAAAATAAAATATCATAAGGAAATTGTGTTTATAATCGTGTTTTCAGATAGCATACTCTAAAACTTGACGAATAAAATATTTGAATCAAGACTTTGAGTTATGAGTTAACTCATCGTGTACATTGCACTAACACAAGTAGGAAATGAGATAATTTTTCTTTAAGATATGGTGCAAAATAATAAACTTGCACTAATTTTGAACAATTAAATTTTTACTTTTGGCCAAAATAACCTATAAAAATAAAGAAAATAACGTAGAAACCATCTCACCAAATTTTAATAGTTTAGTAATCTAACTGAAAAAAATAATAAGGACTTTCAAAGTCTCTTGCAAAATTACAATGATTTATAGGTGCAAATTCATCAATTGGAATAATTTCAATGATCGTTTTCTTCATAAGTCGATGGGTTTTCTCTTCGAGCGATATTAATAACTTTTAAATTATTGTAAAAATCGTGGTATGAAATAGGAATCTTTCTAGAAATTTTTCTTGCCATAATTTTTTTTTCTCGTTAGTATTTGAATATGATGTACACGTTGCACATTGGTATTTTAAAGGTTGGAAACGCCCAATGTTGAATTTAGTATTAAAGATTGTAGAATACTGCAACAACTTAACAAACGATAAATTATTTTGTTCACACTTTTCTTTGTATAGTCTTTATAGTGTTGCCAAATTCAAAGGCCCATCAATGAACTCTCTGGTATTTTGGGCTCTCAGAAAGTGGGATTCCACCCTTGGGATGCTATTGATGTGATCCCTAACATATTGTTTTAATTCAGCATCATTTTTTTTATGATTGTCATGTCTTCCAGCCAATTCAACAATATATTTACTCCTAAGTGAACTCATCTTGAAAAATAAACGAAAATTAAAGTGTATATAAATGCTTAAAACGAAATCTTTGTAAACAATGTAGCAAGCGCTTTGAAATAAACAATGACTTTTAAAATTTAATGTGGTACCGAAATTAAGCATTATGTCTATTCCTAAACTATGATAATTCCAAATGTAATAGTCTAAAATTCATAAAAATGTTATTTTCTGATACAAGCCAAAAGCAACTCAAAATATCATTGTCTCAAAATATCACACAATATGATTTAAGAAAATTCTAGACTATATTTTGTGTTATTAAATTAAAAACTGTTCATATAGACTTGTGATAGTTTTTGACCAGGTAGTTTATCATATTATCAATACTTCTACATTATTAACTCAAAATCTCAGTTTTTTGACTTGTCATAGTCTAAAACTAGGGGTGCGATATATTATGCCACGATTTTTTTTATTAGAGCCACTCCTGCCAACAGTCCGCACCCCCCAAGTTGAAAAGAGCTGGTTTATATAAAACAACAATATACATAACAAGTTTGAAAAAATAAATGAATGAATGTCACTTAGGCCGCCCTCCTTTCCATATCCTTAATCACAGTAAAATATTTTGAATGGCATAGATAAAGTATATTTATTATAATTGATTCTTGGCATGGTTGACTTTTAATATTTGAATAAAAAGGTATTTTTACACTTTAATATTTTATAGTTCCTCAACCAGATCCTGAAGCGTTAGACTGATTATCTTACTTATAATAATAAAAATACGTATATAGGTTTACTCCACTTTTTTTTATACATTTTTATCAGTGACCGTGATTCATCGTGACTGACATCAGTCTGACGATGTCAGTCACGACGAAACCCGGTCCATGGTAAACATTTATTAATAAAAGTGGAATAAAACTATATACGTATTTTTATTATTATAATTAAAAATGCAGTTCCACCAAGAAATGTCAGTAGAAAAACTCAATGATTATCTTACCTTCATGCAACAAAACATGATTAAGATGAGCTATATTGGTGTACCAATGCAGTTCTCTATGCACCATTAGGCACGAAAAGGGGAACAATGATTATTTCTTATATTTTTCGTTTTGTATGATTGTCGTAACGAATGTTTACAAAATTAAATCAAATCCGTAAAATACACATTATGTCAGGCTTTTGATTACAATGAGAAGGTAAAAGATTTGCCGATTTTTGTCTGTATAGTGACATCAAATGTCTTCATTATTATCCATATACGTATATGTCTATATCATCACTGTCATACGTATTATTATATAACTTTTCTGCATTCCATTTTTCGACATGTGTATACTTTTATTATTTATATTTTTCTATTATTATTTTGTATATTTTTTTGATTATTTTGTTTATTGTTTTAATATGTTAATATCGGTTAACAAACGAATTATATACAACTTTTCTGCATTCCATTTTTCGACACGTATAAATTTATATTTTGTTTTGATTATTTTGTATATTGTTTTGATTATTTTGTATATTGTTTTAATATGTTAATATCGGTTAGCAAACAAATTATTATACAACTTTTCAGCATTCCATTTTTCGACATGTATAAATTTTTATTATTTATATTTTTCTATCATCATTTTTATCATTTATATTTTTCTTTTATTATATTGTTTTGATTATTTTGTATATTGTTTCGATTTTTTTGTATATTGTTTAGAAATGTTGATAAATATTTTTGATTTATATATAGAAGAGTCCCGACATAAAAACGGGAAAAGTCGGGACACAAAAAACATATAATTGTGTAAATTATAAAATGTTGTATTTTGTGCATTAAAAAAATAAAAAAGTATTTCATCCCGAAATTTGGGTATTTTTACAATATCTTAAATTAATCTCTTTTGTTATATTATCATACAATCCGCCAAAGTTTTATACAAACATTCTCACGTTCGAACAGAAAATAAAATTTAAAATATCGTCTCATTGTAATGCGGATTCAGATATTTGCGCATATTGACACAAAAGAAAACTGTAACTGAAACAAATTGTATAACACGAGACCAAAAAAATATTTCAGTACTTTAGATGATGAAACGTCATTCTGAAACAAATTTTGTAATTTATCATTCATTTAATATTTAGTTAAACAAAGAAAATACCGATTGGTTTATATCGCAGTTTGAAAACTAATTTATCAATATTTCGCGTAACTGATTATTCCAATGAATTATTTAAACATTTCTGAAAATTCACGGCGAAAACAATCAAGGAGTAAATTAAAAAATCGTTATTATTAATTATTTTTATAGATAACCTTATGAAGACGTTTATATTATGAATACAGTTTAAATACTTTAGTGTTTGACTAAAAATCAAACGTATAAGATGACAATTGAAGACCTTGTTCTAAAAACATCAAACATCCAAAATTTTCCAAAATGAAAGTGTTGGAATTCATTACTTTAAGTCTACAAGTCCTTGTAATTGTTCTCTCCTATTTTTTTTTAAAAAACCTAAGTATATAAAATTCACTGTTAAAAATACGGTGTAAAAACCACAAAGGTCTAAATATTGTCAAAAAACTGCAAATGTCGCACTATTATTTAATATTTAGGTATACATACAGTATTTAAATAATGCTCATTAATATATAGTGCACTAAAAGTATATCTACGATATTATTTCATTAAATGACAATGGTAAAACATTTGTATTCACCAATGTTTTGAGTATGTCCAAATGCATGCGGACTGGCTGGATTTTCTCCCTAGAGAGTTATTCATATTTAAATTTGTTCCAACAGAGAGAGAAAACACCTTTGAGAAGGGAATAGCAGAAAATCCAGCCAGTCTGCAAGCATTTGGACATACTCAAAACATTTTGAATTAAATAAAAAAAGTAAAAGAAGAATATACAAAATTGGAAAATTGTTTTCTTTTTTTCTTTGTTTTTTAGTAGGTGAATTAGTTCAGCCAGATGAATCTCGCCCGCATGATAAAGGTTTCAGCTCTTTTACTTCACAAAAATCAACAGATGGAAGAGTTGAGGAAAGGTGGATGTTAAAACATAGGTAGAATGTCGAATGTTACACAGTGTGTAAAGTGGCCACTAAAACCAGCCAATGATAGGTCATAAGCCCTGTAAATGCCCAGACTCCCATAAATCCCTTCTCATTTTTTTTTTCCTCTCTGTTGGAACAAATTTAAATCAGTTGTATTCAGTTTAAACACTTTCCAGAAAAATAGTTACTTTGCGACATATGAGGTTTTAAAACTAGGTTTTCAATTTCAAAAAAGGCCATTCACAGATTTATAAATTATAAATTGTTACTTTTTGTTGCTTAAAGAAAGAGCAAAACTTTTTTTGAAAATAACAATTATAAGCAATACTTAGAAATAAGAAATGCTTTCTGCACGTGCTATAGCGTCGATAAATGATAGAACTCCCTTGACATCTTCGTTTCCTCGTTTCCTCAGCACGGGTATTCCTATTCAGAAATACATTGTGAATTCGATTGAAGAGTGATTTTTCAAAGTGGATAACGTCAAAAAAGATTGTTTAAAAGAAACCAGTTGTTTGTGTTTTGAGCGTTCTTATAAGATGAATTGATTTTTTTAATATCACATGTCAAAGTGATTTTAGGCTCGATTCATGCAATCAGATTACTAAAATATATTTAATCAAATTGCCACCATCAACATTGCTATTAAAATAAAGATTGTTTAGGGTATTTTCAGTAACTTTATACAATGTGTTACAGTCACACTTACTCAACTCTTCCATCTGTTGACTTCTGTGAAGTAAAAAAACTGAAACCTTTATAGATGTGGATAAGAATAAATACATTCACGCCATATTTCCTTTCCAAAAATATTTTCTAATTTTGTTGCAAAAAAATTAACTATGAATTTTTCGTATTTAATCGCTGCACTCATCATTAATCATTGTACAATCAAATCTTAAACCATCATTATAATTAATCATGACACCACTATAAAATATTATTCAATTGTTCATAGACACATTTCGTTTTGAGGCATAATGTGAGACAGAATTTAGATTTTATAGCGGAGAAATAAAGTAATTAGGAAATACCTTTTTTGGAACCGGTGGAAATCTAAATGAAACTTCTAATTAGAAACCTTTTACTTGAAATGAATTATACTCAGAGTTTATCAACAGTATTTTTAGACCAGGAATTTTAGTTATTTATGGATTCTAGTTTCTCCGATAATTGCTTTTAATTTTGACGTGTTCTATGTTAAGTGCTTTATTTGCAAATCTAATACATACTTTCAACAGAGAACATATCGTCACCGTTCAGACAAAAGTCACAAACTCCAAAAATATCATTTTGAGAAATTGCGATTTTAAATTTTGGAGACCAAGAAATTTATTTTTGGGGTTTTGAGGTGTTAAATAAAAAAATATATTCAATTCATGTCTTTTCTGGACAATATAAGCTATAAAAGTTAGCGATACGAAGGAAATATTAGGAATGATCATTTTAATTTTACAGTTAATTTTTTTTTTTGTTTTTTATATAATAGTATAAAGTTACATTGTAAAAAAACAAATTATTTGTATTTACGCAACTTTTTTCTAACTAGATTATTATGAAAATAAAACTTTGTTATTAGTACAATATTTGAGTTTGTCCAAATGTTTGTAGACAAAAAAACTAGATTTCACTCCCTCGGGAGTCATTAAGATTAACAAATTACAACAGGGATGGAGAATACCTTCTTAAGCCCTGTGGATGCCTAGACTTCCATATTCCCTTTTCTAAGGTATTCTCCATCCCTGTTGTAATTTGTTAATCTTAATAATTCCCGAGGGGGGGAAATCCAGTTTTTTGTCTACAAACATATGGACATCAAATATTATATTAAAAACCAACTCGTCCAAGAAGATGTTTAAAAATTGGAAAATTATTTTCAGGCGTTGCCTAGTGTGTGAAATTATTCAGTCAGATTAATCTCTTCACAACAATAAAGGTTTCAGCTTTTTAACTTTACTTAAATCAACAAATAAAAGAAATATGGATGTTAAAACATAGGCAAAATGGTGAATGTTACACAGTGTGTAAAGTGGCCAGTTAAACCAGCCAACGACAGGTCATAAGCCCTGTGGATGCTTAGACTTCCATATTCCCTCAAAGGTATTCTCCATCCCTGTTGTAATGTGTTTGTTATTAGTGTTACACAATTTTTATTATTTTATAAAGTCACAACTACAGTTTCGGGAGAGCACTCCTCCCTTATATAGTAAACACAGAATATTGTTCAAAATGTTATAGAATTTAAACAAAAAATACACAAATTAATCGGTGGAACTTAAAGCAGGGGGGTTTATTCCATTTATCTAAGGTGTGAGCGTATAATATATGGATAATTATCTAAAGTACAAGAGGATAGGGAGTACAAGGAGTACAAGTGAGGATAGTTTCTAACTAAGTTACCTTGGCGATGTAAGCCTTATAAATAAAATAATTGTATGCTTCGAATGGCATATTAAACTCAAAACTGTCATTTTTCGGTTCGTGACTTTTGACTGAAGGGCGACTATATGAGGGTTACATATTACATTTTTTTATTTATTATTCAACCTCTGTATCTGAATTGTCTGTAAACCATGTGTTTTATTTATTATATTTATACGGCCTAAGCCAATAACAACAGTTACATGAAGAAACATTAATGCAAGAAACTGAACAAAAAGAACATAAAACTATTTAGCAAAGACAAACAAGGGCAAAACAATAATAGTATACAATATTAAAAAAAACGAAAGACCAAAAACTTTGAGCTAAACCATGCCAATCCAACTTCATCCCACACTGTTTAGTCGCGAAGAGATCTAAGAAAAGCCGGAAGATCTATCCCAAAAAATTCCAAGTCGTGTGATGAATTGACTAATCTACACATTCTGGACATTGGGGCATAAAAACCAAAGTTGCTCTTAGAAGATTTTATAAATAGCAGATTTTGACTTCTGGTGACACGGTTGAGAACATGAAAAGAAATTGATTGCAACAGAGATGGGACATCACTTAAAGCAATAAGTATTTTGAAAATGCATATAAGGTCCATCTCAGTTGGATCTTTTATGTTCCACGCCTTAGCACTAAAAAGATGGAGAGAGTTAAATTGACGGTTTCACTTTGTAAAATGACGATATTTTTCACAAAATATTTTTGTTTTATTCCGTCGTTTGTGCACTTTCTACACAAACCATTGAAATATTATATTTATTTACTTTCGGGAAAGAAAAATAGTTACTTAGATTTACTTAAAACACCAGAGCGGTTTATGAATTTGACAGCTTGTAATGTTTGCAAATGACACTGGGTTTGGTCATTATTATATGAATTATTATTACCAACCTCTCGTACTGCACGGGGTTGTTTTTATTATTTAAACTAGTTAAAGTTTCATAAAAGTACTGTCCTTTTTGACTCGTTAGCATCAACATGCTATTTTTTTTGTATTTTAAGCTTTATGGTTGTATTGTAAGTCGTTAAAATATAAACCAATGAAACAACAATAAAGTTTAAAATCAAAATAATAAAAATTATGAGACGTTTGTGAATAAAAAATAATGATAGTTAATAACATTTATTTATCGATCCAAAGAAAATTCGGTAAAGGACTTTCAAATATTATTATTTTATCGAATATAGAATTTTGATTGTTAGTCAACGTACAAGAGAAGGTTTTAAAAAAATCTATCCAGAAGTATCTGCATATTACCAAATGTGATTCAAACAAAATAAATTAGTAAGTAAGAATTTAATTAAAATATTAATATATATTTGATTGTTATATTGGTTAAATAGATTAATAATTCAATAGATTCTTCTTTTTCTTCCTCTCCCCGGTGGAGATTGGAAATCATCGTGGCAATTTTCACTTTATTGGCAGCTGCCCTGAACAAGTACTGAGTGCTGCAATGGAACCAGTCACGCACATTCTTTAGCCAAGAGATGCGCCTTCTAGCTGCACTGCGTCTCCCTTCAATCCTCACTCTGTAGAATAACTTGTAAGGTGTTATATTTTTTGCCTCTCATTGGATGCTCAAAGTACTCAAGTTTTATTTTCTTTTTGGTCTTCAGTACCTTATCCTTTAGAGAACGTTTCGGATTCTGTCCACCCAGGAGAATTTTAATATCTTCCTGTAGCCCTACATTTTAAAAGCTTCGATCTATTTTGAAGTGTTTTAGGTGAGTGTTCACGTTTTGACGCCGTAAAAAAGTACTGAGAAGACGCAATATCGAATAATGCGCATTCGATGGTCTAAATTAAAGTAATCATTTTGCAAAAAATAATTTTCATGATTAGTATTTAAACATTAAAACATACTCAATGAATTGTCTAATTATCCCGTGGCTATAATTGTTGACTGACCACAATCCACAACTCGTCATTAATGGCCACCATAAAACTATTCAAATAAATCATAAGAACCTTAATGTTTCATTTTAAAAAAAAACATTGGTTGTGATCCAGTGGCCAGTGCCACCGACTCACGGATCAAAGGTCCAAGTTTCCAACCCCGCTTTACTACAACTTGATTTCCATTTTCAAATAGTGAGTTATTTACAACTCATCGGCCAAAAAAAAAGATTATTATTATTAAAAATGCTCGCTAACTTGAAAAAAAGACATTTAAAAAAAATATTTTCAATGTATTTTCTTCGGTAAAAAACAGCTAATCAATCAGCCGTCAAAATGTCGGTCGGGTATCATTCTAAGAATACAAACTATCTGGTTTTTCTTGCGTTGGATACAAATTGACATACCGAAAGAAGGAAATGCAAAATTTCTTAAATAAGCGAGTAACGAATATTAAATGAGTATGCATACTGTAAATTGTGGATTGACTAATGTTTTGAGCTGACCTTCCTCGCTACCTCTTGACACTAACGCTATTTTTAGGCCGCCTGCTTTTCGAATTGGAGCACCGTTTCTTATTAGGCACCTATCTTACAACAGACCACATAATAGTATGTATTTTACCAAAATAAAACATATGTTAGATTTGTTTTCATTTATGCTTTATTAAGTTAATTCATAGCATCTTAAGAACTAACATAAACTTGTATTAACGTAACAATTTTTTATCAAAATTTCTCAAAAACCTATTTTTATTATTTTTCAATATTTTAACGCTTTCTTATTTATACATTTCTTTAAGTAACTCATTGTTTAGCTTTTGTACAATGAGTTTTAAGACTGTTTTTTTCGTCAGTAGTATTTTTTTTTATCATTCATTACATGTGAATGATTTGGTTTTATTTGATGACATTTTTTTATTTTGATTATACCCTTAATTGATTACATATAAAAATTTCTACATCATGTTTTATTTGTTGCGTGAGCCATTTTCTTTGAGCATTATTTTAAAATTAAATTCAAATTTATTTTAAGAATAGTTCTAATCGCCTTATTTTGAAAAAAATTGAACATTTTTAATTTTGCCTTCATTACATAAAAAGTGAATATAAAAGACAATTAATAATAGTTTACATAAAAGAAACATTCCCACATTTTAGGTGGAACAATAAGTAGAGGTCTCAGATTTTTTTTTCTATGAGTCATACACGGTGTTTAGGGACAGACTGCTAAACTTCAGAAGAACATTCCTCAAGGTAAACTTTTTTAAAAATCCTAATATTTTTTTTTCAAAAACTTGTTTAAACCAATATATTCTACATATTATCAACAATTTGAAAATTGAATAAAGATGTCATTTTTCAAATTGGCATGGCATACCTTCGATAAATTTCTACCCCAAGAAAAAAAAATTATAAAATAAACTTTGTTGACAAACGAAAAGATAAGCATCAAACGTGGAAAAGGGAAGTGGTTGGGTTGGAGAGGTGTAGGGGTTTTCGAAAGGGACGGTGGTCTGAGAAATGAAAGATTTTACTCTATTTTCAGATTTAAAAATAAACTTTAAAAAATGAGTTGAAAAAATTCATGACTTTTTTGAAAGTTTACAATTTGCAATTTTTCTCTGAAGTTTCGCGGCCTGGGCCTGAAACACCGTATATAATGCATAAAATCTGCACAAATTCTATTCAGAGGCATTTATCCTTTATCGCACCTAAAGTGTTTGATATTTTAAAAGAGAGTATTAAGCTCACAAGGACGACATTAATTAAGAAAGGTGTTCCGGACTGAATATCAATCGGGAGGGATTGGAATTGGAATCTCATTAATAATTTTTCAATTATTAATTATTTGTTTTTTTAAATTAGTTGGTTGTTTCACGAAAACAAAATGTTTGTTTTTGTTTTGTGTATAAAGTAAAAGTGGTATGTAATATTTATTATTTTTATTTATTTTAATATTTTACTGTAATATTATTGTTGTAGTATTATTGAAACATATTTGTTTAACTTGTGACTTTTCTCTTATTTCCTTTTAACTTTATTTCTCAATAATATATTTGTGTACCCATATTCGCTACTTAATTTTGTTTATTCACATTTATGTATGTTAAAATGTTAAAAATAACACTACTTTATTGATTGGTTGGACAAAATAGCTATTAAGCTTTAAACTCACCAATGTTTAAGTAAAATGTACAGAAATAAAATAAACAAAATTTCTCAGATTCATCAAATTTAAAATTAATTTTCCAGCTAAATAGATTGATTATTACATTTTGCTTAGCCTTTAAACATGTTATCCCTTTTTAAGTGAAGAATTCTTAGTAAGCTAATATTTTTTTATAGAATGGAAAATGGCACACTCGACGTCCCTGATTTAACGAGACTGATCAATATATCAAATAGACGTACAAGATTGCAATCTACCTTTGTTGTGGCGTCTGGCAGATAGATTTATTTAATAAATATTGCAACTGTCCGACTACACCGGCTCGGTAACGAGTATAGAGAAATCGATGTGCATCGTTTTTCATTATCAGTTTTTAGATAAAAAATTCTAAAGGCGATAAAATCAAAATAACATACATTATTCAATTGCTGTGAAATCACGTTAACTTTCTGTATTTTACTTTCATACAGTTAAATAGTACCGTCAGTTAACTTCAATATTTTGATTTAAACTGTTTTGATTCAATTATGTACCTACCTACTTCTATAAAGAATTTTATATATTTACAGGGTGGCTGGAGAAGTGACGTCCAATAGGAAAACGTACGTGCCTCATATTGAGGGGTATCTGAATCACCCTATGTATGTTCCGGGATTTTCTGTAGTTTTCGAGTTACGATTTATTACGAGTTTCGAACATTTTCTACTAGATCGATTTTAAATTTATTTATTTTTATTTTTGAAAGGTATTTTTCAAAATTATTTTTTGTTACTTATTTTTTTAAAATTGTGCTTCCATCTATAAAATAATCAGCTTCTTAATATTAATGGAAGCTACAAAAAATTTAACATAAAATTCAGAAGTTATGTTTGAGCGAGTCCGACTTTTTAAAATTAAAAATCTAAAAAGGCAATTCTTCAGTTTTTGAGCAACTTTAAAAACTGTAGAAGACTAAGCTTTTGTAATAATATAAAAATAGTATTAAATTCGCTGAAACCAGCCTTCAAATATACTAAGGAAAAAAATCCTAACAATAATCATGATACAAAGTGTGTAAACAACAAAAAATAACCGTTAGAGATAAAATGGTGACATAAGTAGCAATAAACACAAGGTGAAAACGACTGAAGAATTTTACACCTCACTTCTTTTGAAGGCTGATTTCAGCAAATAATAGCCCGATAAGTGCTTTTTTTAAATTACCACAATTTTTTTAAATTTCAGACAATTTTCAAAGTTACTCAGAAACTAAGGAATTGTGTTTAAAAAAAAATGTTTAAGTTGAAAGTTCAAGTCTGACTCGCTTAAACTTAATTTCTGCATTTAGGTGAAAATTTTGTAGCTTTCATGAATAGAACTAAAAAATTATTTTTTTTCATTTAAGTTTTATAAATAAAAACTTTCTCAAAACTTCTGTACACTCAATTTCGTTAAAAATAATCTGTTGGACAAAAACGAACTGAAGCGACGAGAAGTCTAGCAAATAAGATTTTAAAACACGCTTAAATAACAAAAAGTGATCTCGCACTTCAGGTCTATAATTTGCCTTTAGTTTCAACCAACCTCTTAAATAAATCTCACTTCTAACCACTCAAGAAATAATAGAAATAATATCTTCTTTAAAAAAACACAAATATTTTGGGAATCGATGATCTTATTAACAAAATTATTTTAAAAAAATTTAAAAGTATATTACTTTACCTAAAACACATATAGTCAACACAAACTTTAAATCAGGGTGCATCCTATCCTGCCTGAAAGAAGTTTCTATAATAACAATTTACAAAGCTGGTGAAAAAACTTTGGTCTCAAATTGTCGTCCTATTTTCCTCTTAAGTGAATTAACAAAATTTGTTGAAAATATTTTCAAAAAAGACTCCTGAAATTTTTTGAGCGTAGCAATGCTCTTTCAAATGACCAGTTTTGTTTCCGAGAGGGCAGAAGCACAGCAGACCCAATTGTTGCTCTTACTCAAAATATTACACGAAGGCTTGATAATAGTAGAAAGCTAATTACAGTTTTCTTAGACCTTGCTTAATCTTTCGATACGGTTTCTTACGGTATTCTTTTGGAACAAATAAAACGTATAGGCGTCAGAGAAAAAGCTCTTCTATTGCTTCAGAATTTTTTTATCTTTGAGGTTGCAACTCACAGTCATTCGTTCATTGCAGGGATTTTGAGTAACACAAAGTACGAAGTCACTTTTTGCTTTTGGAGTTCCACAAAGTCGCGTCCTGGGACCGATCGTGTTTTTGGTCTACATAAACTCTCTATGTGAGTTGAGTAATGGTTGATAAACAATTTTGTTTGCCGATGACATGGTTTTGTTATGTGAGGCTGGCGACTAGAAATCTGTTTTTCAAAAAGCAAACTATGGAATACAAAGTATTTAAAAATAATTAGATAAAAATCTTATAACTCTCAATACTGATAAAACAAAATACCTAATATTTTGTACAATGAATAGATTAATACAAAACAAAACGCTTATCCTGGAAATGTACTCTGATAACGCATGCCAACTTTTGAAAAGGGTAGATTCTATAAAATATCTTGGTGTTATCATTGATATGAATTAACGATGGGGGCTCAAGTCAAGTCATTGACTTCTTAGTTAAGAAAGCTGTATAATATATTCAACTTAGAAACATTCTGGATATCAACACTCTCA
This sequence comes from Micrasema longulum, assembly GCF_059751315.1. Taxonomy (NCBI): domain Eukaryota; kingdom Metazoa; phylum Arthropoda; class Insecta; order Trichoptera; family Brachycentridae; genus Micrasema; species Micrasema longulum. Next base: position 85,503 of record NW_028278642.1, read on the forward strand.
AAAATGTGTATTTTGCTCTGCTTCTATCAACTGTAACCTGTGGAATAGCAGGATGGAGAGGTTTTGCGGCATCCATCTTAAATCTTCTACTGATTTTGCAGAAATTATTGCTTAAAATCATATTCTGGCGTCCTTCAACATATCCATCAGAACAGTTGTTACAGTGCATGAAAGTACTGAATCTGAGACAACTTTATTTAAAAGAGGCACTGACACACCTCTCAAACAAAAAAAGAGGTCTCAGCAAAACGTTTGTTCGAAGTTTTTCAGGGAATAAATTATGTTAAACCCAAAACCCGGAAGACATTTAGTCAAATACACCTTTCTTTTATCGCACCGTGAGTGTTTAATATTTTTGAAGAGCGCGTTAAGCTCTCAAGGACAAAATCTATTTTTTTAAAAGAGGTTCAGAACTGGATTTTCCTTAGAGGAGGGGGGGTTTGATTTATTTTATTTTTTCATGTACTTCAAATGGTTTTTCATTGCATGTTCTTTCGTATGTTGATATGCCATGTATTTTTTTATTATGTTCATGGTCTGAATAATAAATATGGTGATACGTACGAGTATGAAATATGTATACATGAGTCAATAAATATCAAACGCAGGTATGTCCACAACGATCCACCAGTGTCCATGTGGACCTACTAGCTTGTGAATTGAAACAGAGTTTCTTGACAGTGTTTTATTGTAATAATGAGGACATATTTTTATTTGAACAGTACTGAAATGATTATATATTTTTCTCTACATTTTGTAGAACAAATAAATAAAAAAAAACGGGTGGACCAATTGGCGTTGGATATTTATTAACTCATATGGTGACTTTGATTCCAAGGAGTTGAAATTTGTGTCTAAATAAATGCTTCATAAATATACTGTGAATAAATTAAATAATTAAAGTAGAAGATTCTTTTTATTGTGTATTTGATTTTATTTTATTTTTTTAAATGAGACAAAATTTAATATAATTATTGTCAATGATACTAAGATTCCATTTATGGCGGAGAGCTGAGTCGTTGAATAAGTCCGAACCGCACATCTTCTCAAATTTTTTAAAATTACTAATTTCTCTTCCTAATAGGGAATTCTGAGCTGCTCTAGTATTGCATTTGTCGTTTATCAGTAACGTAGTATGTCTAGTGTAACGAAATTAAATATTTGAATTTATTTCAGCTGGCAAATCGATTCGATTATTAAGTACGTTGTAAATAAATAATTGATTCGCAATCATGCGCCATAATTTACTAATCTTTAATCGGCATAATCTTCTAAAAGATCTTTGTTCATTGTATACAAAATTTTACTCTTTGTATCTGATTCCGTACACACGTAATTGCAAAACGTTCTGATAAACATACAGAAAATAAAACCATTGTGCCACAGAGAATAACTGCATTATAAATTTCCGTTTCAAATAGACAGTTTTAAATTTGTAACGCGCATTTCCGTTCACGGAGAACGCTGTTATTATTTATATAGCGTCCATGCGGCAACCCTAGCGCAGCTGAGTCGTGACGTCACCCCGTGACGCCGCATTGGGAGGGGTGGAGATGGTTGGGGTTACTAGTCTACGTAATCGGTAAAGGCGTCCCTTCACGGTGGCCAATACGTTGGCCATTGCACTGGCGCGGGGATCGGCAACGAAATCACTTCACTGTTATCACGGCAATTCGTTCAGTATCTGTCTGTAGGGGCCAATATGCAGATGTCAGAAGCGCATAAAAAAACGTTTCTCACACGCTAAGATACAAATATAAACTTGCTGTTGCACCCACTACGTTTTTATAATAAAATTTTATGTCTTATTTGATATCTTCTAGTCAACCAAAAAATAGAATGGTTATAAATTTATCAAGTTTTTTACCCAAAAAAACATAGGAGGTAGGAAGAGGATCGAGGAAAAAAGAAAAAAATATATTTACTTAAGTTCAGGCGTTTCTTAAAGGTGGTCAAGAGAGGTGAATTTTTTAAATGAAGAGATAGCTTATTTTAAATCATTTGTATTGTGCTCACAAGTCCACATAGTAATTAAGGGTACTTTTTAAATAGTTTCCTTTAATGTTTATTTTCATCAATAGTTTTCTAATTTTCAAGCAGCTATCAAAAACCAAAGAAAAGTCTCACTCTCTCTGGTAGTTCAAGCTGGGCTGACGCGTGGACACGATAACCTGAGCACGGCCAGCGCCCTTTTATCTGTGTTGAAAACCGGCAGCCACAAATAGTTCCTCTACACGTTTGCCAGCGCATTGGCCAGCGTATTGGCCAGCGTATTGGCCAGCGTATTGTTCAACGTACTAGCCAGCCCGTAGAGGCGCTTTAAGCCGAGTCGACGACCGCGAACTCTCTACTTTGAGTGTGCGAGAGGGATGCAAATATATCTTTTGACTGAACGTGATTTTTTATTTACTCTCGTTTAAATTATACAGGCGCAGATGACTCGTTGGCCCGTGTGATGAACATTTTCAAGACAGGGCAAAAATGTATATTACACAAACATGTTATACGTTTTTTTTTTATATGAACACCTCACTGGACACAGCCCATGTCGAGGCACTGGCCCATTTCACATGTATCGTCATACAAAATTAGGGTGGGTAGATACTTATTTATTATTTGCTTTTTTTGATTTTTTATTTAGTTTGTACTCGCAGGTAATTTTTTTTTGCAGGAAATCGAGTAGATATTAGTTGGTCTTGTGGTTAGCTTGTTTACATGTTATTAAATAAATCATTTATCGGACCAGGGTTTTTTTTATTGTAGCGTTAAAACGTCCCTTTATTAAGGTTTTTTAAATGTAAAGCTCCTAGTTTACATAAATATATAAACTGTGCATAGTATGTACTAATATTCATATTAATCTTTATAAATATAAACAATGTGTTAATACAAAAAAAACGACTGTTTGCACGGTTACATGGCAGACTTATTACCACTTAACTAGCAATTTGTTGCAGTCTGACCAAAAACAAATAAAAATGCAAAAAGAATAGTAATGATAAATAAAAAATAAAAATAAAATAAAGAAAATACTGTAACGAATTACAGATAACATAATATTACAACCAACATTTCGTAACTTTTTTTCGATGGATGCAGTTTCTTTCTTTTTTTGGTTATATAATGTGAACCGAACAACTGCAATCGCCTTAGCGGTTTTTTAAAGAAGGGACTATCTTGAGTGTAAGTGGTTTAAATGACTAAATGTTATTAAATAATTGTTTATAACCAATTACCGACTTATCTATGTCTACCGGTATCAAGACGTACTCATCTTTTCAAATTAAACAGTCATGCAAAATCCACTATACACCTTCACCATAGTTGTTGCATAAAAATAAAAAACAACACGACATGCATTTTAATAAGCACATCCACTGATTAGGACAAACATGCACTGATTAGACATAGAAAAGTCGGTTAATTATTATATACAAACATTTAAAAACATTTAGTAAAATGTTTGACCACAAAGTTAATCCTTTAAATATTAATCATGATTTTAATTACTTTTATTAATGCAGATCCAGTGTCTCTAGACATCGTATTAATCTTTGGTGGAAATATACTGAGCCCCATTTATTTCTTCAACGTGTATTTCTACTGAAATATATCACTTCATATTAACCAAATTCCAACGTAAAATCGTTACACTAGCATCACATTTTGATAGTCGGATTCCGTTAAAATAGTCAGGAATCAAGCTTTTAATCAACTCCTAAATTATTATTAGCCATTATTGAAAAAGGCACTAAATGGATGGTATCCACGAACAAATAAACTAATCCAAAAACTGTCATGTGATGTCGGTTGAGATCCTTTTTGAATTGAGGTTATGGCTTTGAACTGGAGCATCAATTACTGAACCTTATGTCAAATCCAACGAGATGACCTATGACTTTAAAGAGAAGACTTAAAAGCATTGAAGAAGCGGGTCAAAATAGCAAGGTTTTTTTATTCCAAAAATCCAATAAAAATAAATAAATGCGTAGAAATTATAAGGAATTTCAGGAAAGCATCTGATCGGGATTTATAAAAAACAAATGCTGTTAGTAAACATACAAAAACAAACTTTTTTTAAACACAAAAAAACAACTTCTTTCCATTTTTTGCAAATGCATTCTTCTCAAATGCAAGCCTGGTAGATTGATGAATAAAACATTTGTGATTCTTACTTATTTTTTACAAATTAGATTGGAGATTTTAATATCTAAGAACACACAGAGCGCAAAGATCTATATTTCTCTGAAAACCGCACGTAAATCGGTTAAGCCGTTTAGGAGGACTTTGGTGACATTACACGCACAAAGGAATAATATATATTTATAATGAATATTGTTTCCCTAATGTATTTCTGTATATTATGTTGTAAACTTCGAGCCTAGTAACTACTGTCAAGCTCTAGCATTGCAGCCTAGCCGGTGGCGACTGATTTTGTGAATTGAGGATCGCTGGTTCGACAATGTGTTTTTTGGACAAACATGTCGAATATTTAAATAAAATTGTATTTATCGATTCTCCACGAGCTTACCGTTGCAATACAAATAGTCAAAATATTATATTGGTGATGGTGTCCATTGCTTACATTACGTACAATTAATGGAAATAAATTAAGTAGAAACAGCAGATATTACTAATAAACTTAAAAGACTAACGTATATATTGAAAACAATTCGAAATATAATCAATGTACAAGAACTTTTAAAGATTTATTTTGCATTGTGCCAATCAATTTTGGAGTACGGTATAATCGGTAGGGGTAGTGTGAGTGACACAGTTTTAAATAGTGTATTTGTTGTACAAAAATCCATAATTATAATAATATTCGGAGTCCCGATACAAACATCTACTGAAGAAATATTCCACAAATCACAACTTATGACACCAAAACAATTATACGCCAAAACAATACTCACTTACAGAATCAAAAACTGGTCTTACTCAAATGAAAGACATAACCCCTACAATACATCACATACAAATAATATAATCATTAGATCTTCAAGACAAAGACAACTTTAACAAATACCATTTTTGGACAAAGGAATTGTGAGTGTTATTCAATTAAAATCTATAACCTACTTTCACTATCTATTAAAACAACTAGTAACGAGAAAATGTTAAAAAAGGCTATAAAAAATGGATAGTGGAGCTAGGTAGAAGTAAAATGTGCTGTCTCATTTGCCCAAACCAATATTGAATCAACTGCTTCACAAGTGTATAGCTTATGTTAGGTTATTTTCGTTAATTATCTCTGTTTATTAAATAAGTCTTTTTTGTTTATTCTTAAATGCAAAAACATTTTTTAAAAAGTACACTGTTAATTGTCCTCGGCACTGATAACCCCAGTAAGGTCGCAATATTTTTATTACTGTTTAAAGTTTGTAAGAGTAAAATATGAATAAATAAATACCATAGAAACATTTATTCTTTAGAAACACTTATTATACTCTTGAAAAAAAACGTTTATTTCTTGTTTTTTTTTTTAAAGGTTATTATTAATTTTTACTGCCTAGATTGACTCTCTATGTATACATAATTGTTTATTCAATTGAACATTTAATTTATTTTTTTCCTGGTGTTATGAAATTTGCTAATTTCTTGTGTGTTACTTCAGGTATTGATTTAACAGGTAAATTTAAATTTAAATTTCTCTAGGTTGAGAAAGCTGTGCCATCTATTCCGCTCTTTTAGAGACATTCTGGATATTTACACTCTAAGAATAGTGTTCTTTGCTCTGTTTCAATCCACGGCAACTTATGGAATAGCTGGCTGGAGGGGTTGTGCGGCATCTACCAAGCCACGAAAAGTTGCTTGGTGAGGTTTTTGTATTTATTAGGTGTAATTTTTTTTATGAATTTTAATTTTTATCTATGTGTACATCTATAATTAATAAATAAAATTTAAAAATATGTATATTTTTAGCGCTTTTTGGTTAGTAACATGTTGCGTATAATTTATACAGCCGAACGTAATCTGACACATACTGATTGCAAGTTTTGGCTGTATCTAAGTTTTTGCCAATTTTCGGCCGAAACAAAAAGCAAGGTCGACACTAGCCGAAACTAAAGGAAAAAACAAAGCTTCGGTCGGCCACTATTTTTTGACCCGGTGCACAAAACACAGTTATACAAAATATTGAAAACTCAAATCTTAAACGCAAACGAAAAAATATTAGAGATTCTTTACACAATCCCATTGTAAAAAAACAAATTATATGATTGCGCCACATGTACTTTGTTTATATTACATGGTACATACTAGGTTGCTATGTTAAATTCAATTGCAAACTACTGAGCCCATGTAAGAGTATTGTAATTATCCTACTGTAGGTACAATCTTTTCCCCTCTGGCCCAATAACAACAAAACTGTCAGTGAATGACCATGTGATTTGATATTCCCTACGCGATCACCAACAATTAAATTAAGCTATCAATAAGTAATTACAATCCACCGTGTCGTGTAATCGTGTGAATTAATGACCGACAAGTGCCGATCTAACCACGGGATCAGAGAGAGCCTGCCGCAAGAGAAGTGAGAACAATAAGGTGCCAATAATCCCAGTACAAGGTGAGTAATTGCGTTCATTTGTATAAGGGTTCGGTGGTAAAGTAACAGAAGATAACACAAAGCAACGCCAAAATCCCGCGAACCAGCAAAACGCAATATTCTAGCGCCCGTCCGCTATCTGGCGAGTGGCGCAATCAATAAACATTGGCTCCAAGGATGTTATAATTACACATAATTGTTTGTCTCGTATTTTTAATTATTATTTCACGTTACGAATGATGTTTTTAGGTTAGAAAACTAGGTACTCGTAAAAAAAAATGAGTCGAAAATATTTGTGGTCTTTTAATTTTCTCAAATACTTTAATTTTGGATGTCATTTTCAACGAGTTGTAGGTACTTCTCTTTTATAAATAGAAATCAAGTTGGGGTAGAGTAGGGTTTGAATCTCGGATACCTAATCTGTGAGTCCGCGACACTATCCACGGGACGACAACTCGATTCAACATTTCAAAAATAAATAATCTGAGTTTGTTACCTCCATCACATGAACTATCTCTTCATCCTAGTAATGAGAAAACATTTTTAATAACACGCTCATTTTTTTTTGCTTTCTCTTTAACAATAGTAGCAGCTGGTTGTGGAATAATCTATCCACTAGTGTCAGAGACGCCCCTTTACATTTAAATCAATATTGAAATGTCACTATTTAATCTAAATATTTAAGATTTTCCTTTCTCCTTCTTTTCTTTTCAACCTATTTTGTCTCTTCATAGTTTAATGTAGATTTTTGTGTCTTTTTGTTTACAATGCTGAATTTGATTCTTTATGAATTTTCAAATTATGTTCAAAGGTAGGTAGGTAGGAAGAAATTGCCTTAAAGAAATATGCCTGTCCTTCTCGTATAATGTACGTGTATACAAAGTGTTTAATAAATGAATAAATAAATTCATAATGTAGAAGAATAAATTATAGGCATAATGTAATAAGTGAACTACATAAATGGATAGAGCGACATCACTGTTCCATATATTATTATGAAAGCGTCTTTGCTATTTCCAACCATTGGAATATAGACGGTAGGTTATTTCCAATTGAAAAGAGCATGCTATGCGACCCAATAAGCATTAAGAGGATATGCACTTTATGCAGTCTCAGAGAAATATATTGAATAAGTAATTGAGCTTAGTTTTTCTGTCACTCTCTCGCATATGCCTCCTCCATATTTTGCGAAAAAGACAACTGCACGTCGGACTAATTATAAATGAAAATCAAGAAAATCGAGGTTTTGTTGTCCCATTTTCCGCTGTCCAAAATTGAACGAATTAAAAAAAAACATATAAATTTAATTTTCTGTCTCGATACATTTTCGGTTTTTCAAAATTATTTATCGTTTTTATGTATCCTCACGTCTGAAGACGGCAGATAGAACTGGGAGCTTTTATGGGTTTTTTGATGGTCCTACGTCATATAAGAAACAATTTATCAAAAAAATAAAACAATAGATATACGCCAATTATAAATACTCACAGTGTGTAAAAAAACTGCTCTATTGCCAAAATTCAGGGAAAAAAATACGGGAATACGTTGTACGAAGAAAAGTCAGTCCGCGTTTCCTATTCAATCTCATAAAATGTACGCAACGTAAAAATTGGCTGCAAGTAGCAACCGACCGAGAAAAATGGAATGATATGGAAGTGGCCTATATTTAACAGTGGAGGACAGAAGACTGAAAAAGAAGAAGAAGATTGGAAGATAATGTTTTTAAAAAATACTCTTTTTTAATGAAAAAAAAAATGATTAACACAATCAGTTTACTTACATATTATATTGCTTAAATGTTACAAAAAGCGGAAATAAAGTTAAACATAAGCAATTTACTTGTTTGTATTTATTACATTCAAAATAATTAATTAACAATAATAATTTGGTACTATGTGTTAACGAAAACAAAATAAACACATCCAAATAGAATGTTATCTACGATAATTAAACAATAGACGCTGCTCTTAAAGCAAATTTCCGCCGATGCCGATGATCTAAAGATGGATGTATTATTTATAAAAGTAGACCAAAAGAGTATGAAATTATGTGATAAGTGTCTTTTTTAAACCACATTAGTACAAAACATAAAGGCCAAATTCCTTTGCCTTGACAGTCATTGTTTCTACTGGTGGCTTGAAAAGAACGGTAAAGCAATAATGGTAAAGCACTAAAGCACTAATTAACCACCAGGTTTTCCAAAGCACCGAAATAGTCTACTGCAGAAGTTTTATTGAAATAGTCTATTCCGAAAATCCATTGGAAAAGAGTAATTCAGTCTTATAAATACATTTGTTTATCGTGCGGTATACAAAAATAATACATAATTATTTTAAAACGGGAAAGGTTCCAAACCAAAATATTTTACTTTGATACTCTTTATCAAAAAAAAAACAAAATTGGTTCATTTTTGGGGTACGAAAAATGGGACAACAAACCTTCATTTTTTTTATTTAAGATGTATAATTCGTTTGACGTGCGGTTGTCTTTTCACATATTATCGATATTTGAAAAAATCTGTGAAAAATATTTATTCAATCTTATAAAATCATATTATTTTTTAGCAAGATTTTGAGAAAAAAGAGTTGGAAAACCTTTTAAAGAGGAGAAAAACGAAAGTCCAGAAATTTATTTTTATGAGTATAAATTTAAAGAAACACTTTTTTTAAATGCGGTTTTTTTTTAAATTTTATAAGCAGTGAAAATTAATTTTCTTTTGTCAATTGGCTTCGCATCATCTAGCCATTATTCTGGTAAAAAAAATCATTTTTATTATGAAAATCTGTCATTATTTGATTGCTGGATTTATTTGGAGGTTAAATAGGAACTGTTAAACATGTGTATTTATTTATTGATAATCGCCTCTAGAATTTTAACATCTTGCTTTACGTACATATTATATACGAATACAGATGACTAAATAAAAATAAGAAACACATAGATGTAATACTAATTATATTTTTCAAATTCGTAATTAGTGATAATTTTTTCGTACCGTGGACTAAATCATCAGCGGCGAGTTATGAAATAAGTCTAAATGATCACTGTATTGATTTGCAAGGAAGTGCGTCGGAGTAATTGGTGAATTTAATGAATAATTAGTACTATGATGATGACTTTGAATAAAAAAAATAAGTCTAGTTAATCTACGTTGAATACAAAAATTTATGGAACATAACCAGAGTTCAGATTAATCTACTTTATTATTTAATCTATATATATATATATATATATGTAAGACAATGTTCTTAAGTGTGTCTTCAATGGACTGAATAACTTACTGGACTAATTTTTGTGAAGTTTTTAGCGAAATGTAGATCTTTGCCAAGAGCATATTGATAGCTATTAAAATTATCAATTTATTAAGTAGAAAAAAAGTTAGGAGCGTTAATATTTTTTTTCATTCATCACCAGGGTTGCATTCGACGAGAATGCATAAACAAAATTTAAAAGGATATATTTTTTTAGTATGTAAAAAAGTTTGTTCTTGAATGTTTACAAAAGACATTATTTTTTTATAGATCTACATCAGATTATTTTCTTAAATTCCTTAAAATTTTTACCTATTTATTTCTTTTTACAGGATTTTTGAGAATTTTAAAATAAAAACAGCTGAAATTCGATACTTTTTTGAAAATCGCTTTCCTAAATACAGTGCACCCCTATTGGTGAGATAAACAGCGTTTGACATTTGTAAAAAAACAACTATTTTTGATAATGAATTATTTTATGCTTTGGTATTCAAACATAAAGAAATATTTTGGTGCCTACTTTAATTCGATATTTGATGATCAATTATTTCTAAATTGGAAATTAAATTTTAAACAAGTACCTAGGTACCCACTTACACACTATTCCATTCATGAATTTTAGCTACATATAAGTTATCCGTGATAATGATAATAAAAAATGCATTTTTCGTTACGTATTGGCATTTAAAAAAATATTTTTGTAGTCATTTAATTTTTTTAAGCAATTAAAAACATTCCTGAATTAAAATCGAATATCTAATAATAAATTTAAAGCAACCGAAAAATATTCTCGTAACTCATTGAAAAATAAAATTGAGAGGTGAATATTATAATAAAAATACAAATACTAGAAGATTATACATGCTAGGAGATTCAGCCCTTCAGTCCTTACGTGATAGACCCGCTGGGCCTCTGAGAACGGTCTGTCAAAAACTGGGCATTTACAAGGCGTATGATCTGTTATTGGCTGGTTTGAGCTGTCACTTTTTATATTGTGTAACATTCACCATTCTACCTATGTTTTTTATTTATATATATATATATATATATTTGGACCCCTGTATTTAGTAGCCTTACGTCTCATGTACAAGGCTAAGGTACTCGGAAAAAAATCGTTTTTGTTTGTCTTGGAAATGGGATGTTTCACTTACACACTGACTGTGCAAAAATGCAAGAAGATCTCGACAGACTTTTTCAGTATTGTAATAAAAATTTATGGAATTAAATATGAGTAAATATCATTCATTTTGTATTTCGCGCAAACAAACGACAATCAGCTTTCCTTAATCTTTTAATAATACCCCGATCTCTATAACAGATAGTGAAATTTGCGACTTGGGTGTTATTATTGATACGAAACTAATGTTTAATAATCAAAACCTTTTAAACGTGCAGAGACATATGAAAAACTCTACAAAACATTTGTTCGTCCCCAGGTAGAATACTGTACTCCTATTTGGTCACCTTACTATAATGTAAGTATTAATAGACTAGAAAGGGTCCAACAATTTTTTTTTTAAGCAGGTCGACTACCGGTTAAACATTAACTGTTTTAATCATGCTGAAAGCATGCAGTACCATGGAATAAACTCTCTTAAAAATCGAAGAATAATGTTAGACCAGTTATTTTTATTCCAACTATTAAATAATAAAATTGATTCTCCAAACCTACTTGAAAGACTTCCATTCCGTGTGCCATCTAGACCGACAAGACAAAATCTTCTGTTTTACACTGAAAACGCGTCAACAAACTATTTTAAACAATCTACAATACCTAGAGTATGCGACCAATATAACAATATATTTACCGAGGCTGATATTTTTTGTGACATTGTATTTAAATTTAGGTCAAAAATTATAGAAATTTTGAGAGAAGCAGACATTTAACTTTAATATTATTATTATATACATATTTTTTCATTTCGTTTCTTTTACATTTATGATTTTGAAAATTATTGTATTAGGTATTAACAATTTTTTTGGTGTGTGCATGAGTTTCTTACACTAATATACAAAGAAATTGGCAATATATGTGTACATACTGTTTGTTTACCTAATAAGAAATAATAAAAAATAAAAATAAAAAAAATGAAAAGGTAAGGAATTGTCTAGCTTTATTGTTTATTATGGGAACTAGAACCATCCAAAAACCCATCAAAACGTTCAATTTTATCTGCGGTCTTTGGACGCACGGTAAACAAATATTGTAACTATTTGTGAAAAACACAAAACTTACCAATACAAAAAATTTAAGCTTCAAAAAACAAGAACGGTTTAGTTTTGGTGTGCGAAAAATGGGACACCAAAAACTTGATTTTGCTTATTTTATTAAGGCATAAAAGGTCAGAAATGCAGTTGTCTTTTTCGCATAGCATCGGAAAGGCATTTTCAAGACAGCAACAGGAAAACAATGTTCAAAATTCCTATTTACCAAAATTCTCTGTAACCGCATATCCTCGCAATTTGTGTAATCCAGAAAAGATAAATAATAATGTACATGTACATACTTGTATCTTATTTGGACTTAATATAATAATTGATATGAAACTTTTGATTGTGTATATTTAAAGTTTATCCGAGTATGTACTCAAATCTAGCAATTGCGAAGCATTACCGGGTTCAGTCCGTAATTTATAAATGAACATAAGGTCATTCGTGTTTTAACATTCATATTACGTAGTTCAGACAATTATCATCAGTTTACCCCTATTTGCACCTAATGGTTTACAGACAACGTCTTTGCAATACCAAAAATACAAAAACCAGACAATGAACAGGTGACAAGCTGAGACTACAATATGTTCAGTCTTCATATATGTTGAAACTTAACGCTTTTAAATGGTTCATCTTATTCTTGTCTCGAATGTTCTAGAAATGCTTTTTGTTGTTAAGCCAAAAGTTTCTACTTTTAAAAATGTCCTCCTGTTAAGTTGGTGGTTTGTTGCCTTGATGCACTGAGCCGACTTTTCCTGGCAAAAGCTGCCACTTTTTAATTAAAAACTCACCAACTTACCGAGAAATTTCTGGCATAACACCCGTAAAATAATTTCAAAAAGTTTATGGAGTTTGTTAAGCGATGGATGCGATTCCGGGGAGGGTGATTATTGTTTTTATATTTTTATTTTTATTAATTTTCGGACCTAGTCTATTTTCAACATTTTGTATTATGTAGAAATAGAGAGTAATTTTAAACAGTAAAATAAAACTAGAAATAAAACAATAAAAAAGCAAAGACAAATAAATATAATTGACGAAAATCATTGGATCCAGGTTGATTATACGTAGGTTTATGGATGTAAATATTTTTTTGAATATTATTCATGATGACCGAACACAACTTCATTATTTCTGAGTTAACGTGAAGGAAAATTAAAATTTATATGTCGAAGAAAAGTCGATAAAAAAACATTAAGTATTTTAATGGTGCAGATTAAATCAACGATGTTTTGAGTTTGTCCAATTATTTGTAAACAAGAACTGGATTTAACCCTCTGGGGAGCTGTTGTTATTAACCTATTACAACAGAGAAGGAAAACATTTTATAGAAGGTAAAATAGAAGTCTAGGCATCTACAGGGCTTATTACCTGTCAGTGGCTAGTTTAAATGGCAATTTTACACACTGTGTTACATTCACCACTCTGCTTATATTTGAATATATTTATTCCGAAATAAATAATTCAAACACATCAATAAGGTTTGAGCTTTAGAACTTCACAAAGATCAACAAATGGTAGAATTGAATAAATATAGATTTTCAAATATAGGCAGAATGATGAATTTACAGAAAAACACATAAAAAAGACAACATTACAGAAGCATATTCAAGAATGGGAAGATCGAATGAGCAGTGAAGTATTTTTAAGGTTAATAAATTATCAAGTTTATCGTCTAGAACGACTCCGAAATCTCTTATTGAAGTTACAACGGAGTTTTTAAGTTTATAATCGAAAGCAATATTTTTTTAGTTCTCTGACGAAAAAATATTTTGGATTTGTCGATATTTATGTTTATTTAAGGTTATTGATTTTGCACAAGTCATGAAAATAATCAATATTTAAGTTCAATGCATTCGTTTAAGTTTAAATTTATAATTATCTAAAGAATCTTATTATCAGGAGCAAAAAACCAGGATTAAGTAGCAGAGAGCACATTGAAAATGTTATTAACAAATAAATAAATAGAAGGGTAAAGAGCCAGATAAGCCATCTGCGGTATTTCTGAAATTATTGCAAAAGTGTTTGAGGTTATTTATCTGATCGTATCATGACGCTTTGAGTTCAAAAATTGCATCTGTAAATTAGTTGTAGCTGACATAATGGTCCTAAATCTATGCTGTTTCTCGATCAGTTAGTTTAAAAAAAAGGATTTATTTTACATCTTAAAACGGCTTCATGTATTCTCAGTTTAGGGGAAATCTTCGTAATAGGTTTATAATGAGGAACTTCAGCCCTACGGGAAATTGGATACAAAAAATGTTTTCTTACGCGGGGTAAAAATTAGAGCATTAAATTGTAGAGCAAAGTTTCTTGAAAATGTACAGAAAAAATAATAAAAATTATTTTGATTACAACGCACTACTTTAAATGACGTCACTGGTTCATGTGAACCAACCTATGATCTGAGAGCTATGGAAGATTTCCGGTCTGCTTATCGCTTCTGGACCAATAGGAAGAACTGAATGAGAATAAGCGGAAATGAACCTCTGACGTCACACGCGGAGTTATTTCAGAAATACAAAACTTTAAAAAATCGTAGCGCCGATAATACGATATGTAAAAAATAAAAAAATAAAATTTTGACTTAGTTTAACAGTCTATTAACAAATAAAAAATTTAAAAAAAACCACTGAACTTCCTCATTCGCGATATCAGATCTATCGCTACTCTAAAAAAATAATCTATCAAAACATGTTTTTTGAATATCAGGAAACAAGCCAGATGCCAATGAAAAATTTAACAATGGTTTGATGAAACTAAATTTGCAGTTTATAAATATTTATTCAGAAAAGCTATCAGAACTCATAAATAAATTGTTAATCAGCGAGTTTCCCTAATACTAAAACAATGCCTCACACTGATTTACTGCAGTAATTCAATTTAATCAGTTGGAAGACTATAATATTAAAATTATTAACGTATATAGGATAGTACCCTCCTCCTTTATTCACTTTTTGGTAGGAATTTAAAAGTGTATGTACTTACTAATTGTCTTTATGGAAGTAGGTTATAATTTTATTAGAGAAGTAAACTAATCCTCTCTGAATTAAAATCATGTTGTTTTTTATATAGGTGTGTCAAGAGGGCTAATTTTGACCAACGGAATTCCATTTTTCATTCTTCCTGACGAGACATTAAAAAGTCATTTACTTTAAGAAGAATCATTCTTACACCTTCCTTCGCCAAATTTGATTGTATGCGAAAAAATCTCCACAGTGTCATTTTTTCTACCACCTGCATTCATGAACTTTGCACGCCACTGGCTTTTAACCTGTTATTGGCGGCTGTTATGAAAGTCAACGGATAAAAGAATTAAAGAAATAATATATAACAGTATAAATTATATTTTTAAAATGCCGAACATTCTTCTGGTGGAAAGGAAAGACTGTAGGTGAACAGGCTGGCTTCTCTGAAGAGCTTTTAAGGTGGTTTTCTCTTCACTAGAGCAAATGCTAGAGAAGTTCCTGATTTAACCGTTATAGAATATCCGTCCTGATCCCAACACTTATAAAAAAGAAGCTTATTAAAAGCAGAAAAATCCACTTTTATGAATTATAAACATTAAAAATAATAACAAGGGAAGTAGTAAATGCAACTCGAGTAAAAAAAAAAATAACAAAACATTCTTGGTACATTACATTTTACATAATAAGTGGGAATGTATGAAGTATTCTTATTTGTAACTTATTATAAAATACAAGTTTATCTATAATACATCTTAAACTCAATTATGCTTAGTTAAAAAGGTGTTTAAGTAAAAAAATATAAAATAAGTTCAATGAAAACTAAAAGATGAAAAACTCTTTTAGATAATTTTAACGAAAACGTAATAATTATTAAACATTAAACTTTTATTGGTGCAACAAGCTTGTAGCTACATTTAAAAATAAGGTAGTTGATGCCTATACGTAGAAACAACAAAAATCGTAAAATTACTTTATTACCTATCTGGAAATTTTATTTTCATGCATTTTTCTAATTTTATTACACATTGTTTTTTACGACCCATGCTCTAAATCAGAATCGCAACCTAGATATGGCAGAATAAGATACAACTTCGTTTTAGTGTACGATATTTAAATAAAATTATGAAAACGTTACAATGTGGAAGTTCGATACTGACCCGAAATTGTTTTTGAGACTCGTTTTGTTGGGATATGATCTGATTCCAAATCAAGAGGTTTCTTGTTCATATCTCGGCAGGGTCACCAATGTTAAGATAATCCGTTGAAACACTATCCCGATCTGAGATTAGTAAGTGACAATTATTTAGAATTTAATGAATGTATCGATGAAGATTGCTGACATAATAAAGATATTTAGAGATTAAATGGCACGTTTTCGCTGGGGGCTGTCGGCGTAAAAAAGAGAGCGATCCGTCTTGTATTTTTAGTTGGATGGTTTTGCATTTTGTGTGATGTTCCGGTATATTTTTTGCACATAATTCCAGTATGAATTTTCAATTTTATTACAAAATACACTGCAAAAAATGTGGAAATATCAATCGTACCAATTTTGTCTTTAATTTCAAAAATTACCATGCTAATCAATAAACGCCCTTTTGATCTTGATTCACAGATGAGAGCAAGATTATCATGAGTTCAAATTAAAGAGAGGATTCTAGAATCTTCATCATTATCAACATTTCCTTACCCGCACTTAGTGTTGTAAAAGGCTCTGTGTAATTGCAAGTAATCAGTCTTTCGCTTGAGGTACCAGTCCAGGGCAGTATGGAATCACCTCTTATATCATATTTCATATCTCCCCTACAAGGAATCGAACCGGGACCTATATCCTGATTCATTTAAAACATATTACTACAACTATTGTTTCACAAAATTATGACAGGAATAGTTGACTGTGCAGAATTACTTAGTTTAATAACAATACATGTGCCAATCGGGATTTGTAGACGGTATCACCTGTTTCATGTACCAATAAGTAAAACATCGTACGTTAAAAATGCTTTTCTTTTTGTAGGACTTTTTCAGTGGACAATACTAAATTTAAAGACACAGGCTACGCAAACATTACTCTGTCAGATTTAAAATTGACACTAAAAATGCATTATGTAATTTAGTAGACATTACAATAATAAATATGTATATCTCCCTTCCCCTTCTTATCCTCTCTTCAAGCATCCTTGTCCTAATCCCGCTCAATATACAATAACTTACTGTTCTTTAAAAAAATGTATTTTCTTTGATTATTAAAAAATATGTCTATGAAAACAACATTTTTATATGCATAAACTTATATGTATTGCTTTAATATGTAATATATTTTCTTTACTAACTTTGTATACTTTGTGGAAATCTGTTATTGGTTCTGAGTTTATACACTATATCTGTTTGTTTACTATAAATATGTATGTAGAACTGTTGGTTTCCCAAGTAAAATAAAATAAAATAAAATAAAATAAAATAAAATAAAATAAAATAAAATAAAATAAAATAAAATAAAATAAAATAAAATAAAATAAAATAAAATAAAATAAAATAAAATAAAATAAAATACAATAAAATAAAATAAAATAAAATACAATAAAATAAAATAAAATAAAATAAAATAAAATAAAATAAAATAAAATAAAATAAAATAAAATAAAATAAAATAAAATGAAATAAAATGAAATAAAATGAAATGAAATGAAATGAAATGAAATAAAATGAAATGAAATGAAATGAAATGAAATGAAATGAAATGAAATGAAATGAAATGTAACAACATAAAATTAAATAAAATATTATCTGAAGTTAAGGTTCATTTAAAAACTAATTCGAAAGAGATTTAACCGTATTTCAGTGCAACGAAAAAGGACGAAGTCATAAAATATACATGACGTGTTGACGGTGTACAGTGAGAGAGGATTCTATCATATAAAAAAAATCATTGTTTTATTATCATGTACAGGGTTAACTACGGGTGAGTTTTTAAATTCTGTCTGTTAATTAAGCTTTTATTTCGTATGTGTTATAAAGTTTAAATCTCAATATTTTTTTATGTTTTATTACAGGATTTGGGTTATTTTTTCAAGCGCTTATAATTTTTGTAACTCGTATGCAGTAAAATAACATAAAATATTAATGCCTCAGTCAAACTTTGCTATGTGAGCGTTGCTAACAATTTGTTATTACTCCGAAAATAAATAAATACAAATACTTTTGGTGTACCCCGACTCAATTCAACTTTGACACATCATAACGTTTCGTGTTTTGACAGTTGATATTTAACGCTTGACAGATCCTGTAAAGCACACGTTGGTTGCCCCCGTACCGCAGACCGGATCCAACCCGCGGGACCATTGATCCGACTATATCATCAATAGATGGGTATCTTGTCTGGAGACTGCTGCGAGCTATTGCATAGATTTATAAATTATTAAGCGTGTTGTCCATATGTTTATTGAATATCATATCTTGGGTATACGGCAAAAAACGTAAACTCGAAAATATGCGGATTTGACTTAATGATGAAGTTTTGTTTTTAACGCTCTACAAACTGACAAAATACAAGACATATTAAATTTCAAATATCTGTAGTTTTAAAAATATTTTTTTGGTTAAGTCGTGTACCCGGTATTTTATTCAGGCTAAAAGCTTTACATAACTTAATATTTACATATCTTAATATTTACTTAATATAAAATGAAAAAAAGAAAAAATTAAAAACATGTTCTTCAATGAGAAATCTTACTATCTTTATATATATAATTCCTCTGAACGTGTGATGTCACCGAACTCCTCTTGAACAGCTTAACCGATTTACGTGCGGTTTTCAGAGAAATATAGATCTTCGCACTGAGCATGTTCGTAAATATTTTTTTTTTAAATTCAATATGTAAAAAAGAAGTAAGGAGCATAAATGTTTTATTCATCGATCTACCAGGGTGGCATTCGAGAAGAATGCATTTACATAAAATGGAATGATGTTGTTTTTTTGTGTATAAAAAAGATTGTTTTTGAATGTTTACAAACAGCATTTGTTTTTTTATGGATCTCAATCAGATTATTTCCTTAAATTTCTTATGATTTCTACCCATTCATTTATTTTTACTAGATTTTGGATAATACTAAAATAATATTAAATTCAATATTTTTTTAAATATTGTTCCAACATAAGTACACCCCTCTGTTGGTGAGAAGACCGGAGTTTGATGTTTGCAAAAAGAATGCCACATTTGAAAAAACATTCATTTTATGTTTTGGAATTCAACCATTAACAAGTACCTAGGTACATACTTATCAATTAAAAGTGTTTATCCAAGGTAATAAACAGCAGGCAAGCCAACGTTTGGGCATGACAACGTCTGTTGGTTCCGCTAGAATTTAAATAAAATTTTAAAAAATAAAATTGGAACTAAACTAAAATGCTTGATTTCTCAAAACAGGGATTTGAGAGTTAAATCTTTCTACCAGAAAACCCACGATATGTTTGCGTAATAATTTTCTATTTTTATATTTGCTAATATTCAATAATGTACAACTCAACAAAGGGTTCTTAGCCTGATAGAGTTTCGGATACGTTATAATGATTACTTTTTAATACACTCGTATATGTATTTGAATGCATAAATAAATAAATAAAAATACATATTTACTCTATTTAAAATTATATAAACTCTAATAATAAACAATAAACAACTACAACAGTGTAAGTCACTCTCCAAGCACAAGAGTTAGTCTCTTTTTTGGAGAGTTACAGTGATAACATTTACTAGATAAGTAAAAGTAGATTTGTATAGAATTTTAAAAAAACACGTACCTTTTATAAAATTTATTAAATGAAAAAAAATATAATGGAAATTTGTTGTTTTGATAACAAAAAAATTATTTTTTTTAAAACCTTAAAAAAAAAAAGTATTTAATTGTATTAGTTTGTTTAACATTAGGTTTATGAACGGACAAAGGTTGCGGCAGTGAACCTGGTTTGGGCACGTGCTGTGACCTATGTGCTCGTTGGAATACCAAAGTCTTTCGCAATTTCAATTTGTTTTTCTTTGTTGGATTGTCTCCAACACATTTGACAATTTTGCGTTTAATCTCAACGATTATTGCAGACCGTTTCCGTTCGTCAGCCATCACTACTAGACGACGCGTACAACGCGTTTATAGTTTTAAAAAATCAATTCAATGAGGAACTTCAGATCTACGGGAAATTGGAGACAAAAATGTTTTCCTACGCGCGGTAAAAATTAGAGCATTAAATTGTAATGTAAAATTTCTTAAAAATGTACGAAAAAAATATTTGAATAAAAGCGCACTACTTTGAACGACGTCACTGGTTCATATGAAGCAACCAATGTTATAAAAGATGTGAAGGATATCCGGTTTGCCTGCCGTAAACGAACCAATCGGAAGAACTGACAGAGAAGAACCTCTGACGTCACACGCAGAGTTATTTCAGAAAGACTTAACTTTAAAAAATCAAAGCGCTGATAATGCTATATATACAACATTATTAATTTTTTTGGCTCAGTTTAATAGTATTAACAAATGATTATTCTTAAAAAAACACTGAACATCCTTATTACAGTAATAGAAAAAAAACTGAGAAAATGTGAGAGGGGGGTTGGCGAAGAGCTCACAAAGATTCATGTCAAGACACGTTTATTTGTACATAATACGATTCGTTACATCAAGGTTTGTTTACATGTGCTCTGTTCGTTATGCAGATTCGTTATGGCCAGCTTAAGAAGATTTTTTTAAAATCGTTACATTGAGGAATTCGTTATATTGAGGTTCGTTACATCGAGGATCTACTCTATTATAAAATTTTAAACATTAAATTTGTGATCACCACCACACCATTCCTTTTCCGTAACTAATTGTGCAAAGGGCACTGCATTGGTACACCAATCGTAGCGTATCTTGATAAAAAAATGTTACTTGAATGTAAGATGAGTCTTACATTTCAGGTGCCAGTACACCACGAGGCCGAATTAGTGATACAAACGTTTATTTTATGAACACAATTACCCGTCGTGAAACGAATGCCGATTCAATCAATAAAATAATGTCACATTTTATTAAATATAAACTAACCGACAAGGCAACATCTTGTCTCTCTAAGAAAATAATGATCTCTTTGCGTATTTTGTTGTTAATATGTAGTTTTTGTGTACTTAAATATTCTTTCGAACGTACTTTGTAGATCATTAAATAATCAATGTATATATATAAAGTCAGGTCCATAAATTCCACTCTAGCTGGAAATATTTCAAGGAGTTTTTTAATATCAGCCTCGTGGCGTAATGGTCAGCGCGTTTGCCTACAATACAAGAGGTATCGGGTTCGATCCCCGACATGGTTGATATGAAATATTTATTTAAATAGTGTTTTCACACTAGCATATGTCATAGTCCCGGAACTGGTGCCTGAAGCGTAAGACTGATCATCTTATCTTCATGCATTTTTTTTATCAAGATACGCTACGATTGGTGTACTTATGCAGTGCCCTACGCGAAATTAGGTGCAGAAAGGGAATGATAATGATGATTTTAATTTTTGCGCATTAGGTAGTTATATGCGCTGTAAAGCATGCATTAAATTTGCGACCTTGAAAACTTCGTGGAAATTTCGAAAATTCAAAAAACGTACCAAGGAGAATGGAGTATTCTAATAATACAAAAAATGTAATGGAGAATTCAGTTTTTTTATAATATCTTAACTTTGGCTAATTAAAAAAAAAGTAAGACAGTAAACAAAAAAGGATGAAATTTGAATCAATTTGTTTTTTCCACAACTTTTTGATACAATCTATAATCTTTAAGGAGCGTAAACATATAAGCATAAGTGATTGTTATTTTTTTACAATCAATCTATTTTTTTTTCTCACTCAACCCAAAACACTAGTCTTACCATTCTCAGGTGAAGACAATTCGGAATCTTCGTCTACATCTTCCTCGTCAATCTCACAGCAGAACACGGACTGGTACGTTACTGCAAGATATACCATCAATGCAACCGCGAACGGCAGAACATTTTAATCTGGCTTTTCTGCACCCGCTGGCGGGTCCACAGCCTTTTTAACATTTACTAGAAATACACTTTCGGAGCGGGATTCTTCGTTGTGGTAAATGGTACAAGTAGTCCATTCGGTAGCCACTTTTTCATTACCACGCCAGTGTTGAACTTGGTGGTATACCCGCAATGAATCA
This sequence comes from Micrasema longulum, assembly GCF_059751315.1. Classification (NCBI taxonomy): domain Eukaryota; kingdom Metazoa; phylum Arthropoda; class Insecta; order Trichoptera; family Brachycentridae; genus Micrasema; species Micrasema longulum. The sequence goes on from NW_028278642.1 coordinate 107,680, forward strand.
TGCCGTGCTGCTGCTTCACCAACCGATTAGGGTTTGTTTATTAATAACCTGTCGATCGGTTTTAAAAAAACTTGGAATGTGTCCTGAATGACTAACAAGACGTTACGAATAAAAATATATAGATGAAATAATTGACCGTTTTTACCTTAATCTTATTTGGGAGGATTACGTTAGAGATTAACGGAAGACACGAGTTTGTTATTTAACTCGTATTTATTTCATGGCGAATAAATAATGAATTGTGTTGCGTGAGTGTAACGGCGATGAGGAGTTGAGGAGACTGCAATTCAACCACATGCTGGAACTGAGTGACTGACTGACTGGACTTGACTGGACTGAACTGAACTGGGCGTTGGCTGCGCCCTGTGGTCTTTTTATAGGTCACGATCCTTTGTTGTTCATTTCTCCATGGTAGGGACGATGTTAATGTACTGCAGAACAATACTCTTGTCTTCCTGTGTAATACTGTTAGAGTTGCATAAATTGTTTTATTAGATTCTATAGAAAACAACGACTTGCCTCATCGGTCGTTGCACTATAATTTCAGGTAAAATTATTTAGCACGTGTGTGTCATCGATCATGGACAATGAACCCCACATATTAATGAAATATTCTTTCCACTTTAAGAATTGTAATAGGAAGTATTCTCTAGAGCAATCTTTACAGTAGGCAGTTCTGCAGGGGAGAGACAGATGTATATGAAAGCCAAAACTCTAATGGGAGTGTGATAGGGATAGACAGATTAGCGTTATCCTTGGGAAGGGGAAATAAGGCATCGTAAGAGCGGAACAAATTTCCAATTTCCCACAACGGTGCACAGTTGAGAATAAAATTGTTAAAATTCCACTTATTTGTCAAACCTTTGGCTTAAAAATGTTCCTTGGGTTGGGACAATTGATAACGTATAATAAATAAACGCGTTACTTTTCAACTACTCGTTTTATCATATTTGGCCAATATCGCGTTGCTATCAACATTTTTAATTAAGGAGAAAGCACATCAAGATACACATCCAAATGTTTGGTGTGAGAAACAGAAAAAGATATTCGTTTAGTTCATAATTTCTGTATAATTCATTACCTTGCAACGACAATGACTGTCAGTGTTATTTTTCTGTTCCGTAATGTTGCAAAAAATGTACTTAAAATATAACTGATAAGGTTACTATTTTTTTACCGAATTGGATTGTATTTACGAGGAGGCGTCTAGGAATGTCCACAAGTTCCATTTAGGAACGAATGTGGTAAAAAATATATATATTATTTTACCTAACTAATGGTAAACGAAGAAAGAGAACTATCGAATACAGTAAAATTTCGTTTTTCCGAACTTCAGTCATCCCGATTGCTAAATATTCAGATTGTTATCAAGAAAAAATAAATTAATGTAAAGTTTTGAATATTTAAATTTAATTTTGCAAAAAAACGCTAGACTTTGATTCACTGTATTATTTCAAAAGCTATTAAATCTGGCACTCATTTATCCGGATAATTGGAGTTGTACATTACCGTGTTATTAATTTCTAAAAACCGGCTTAGGCAAAACTTCTCGTTCTCGAAACTTTATATTACACAATATTTAAAAGAAATTTATATGAATTGAGTCATTGCATAACCTTAATTTCTTATTGGAGAAAAATGTGAAATACAAGTTCGTCAGTTCTCTAAAGACGCTTCGAACTTTAAGGGTTGAAAATATTTAATATGTTGCCCAATATTTGCATTTTTTTTTTTTTATCTCAATTAATTTGTAAACATTGGGTTGGTAGGATTGGAATGGGAGGGTTGTAATAAAATGCTTTAAGTTAGAAAGTATATTATAATTTACTATTCATTTCTTTTTTTCTGTGTCCAGATGGATAAAGAATACAATTCTCCGTGTGAAATAGAACCAGAACTCACGACGAGCATTTTTAAATCTACGACTGCTCTCAGTTAAAATCCTGGATGGGAAAATCGAGTGTAGATAAGTCCGCCTCGTTGCGAAGTAGGTCACCTACCATTCTAGAGGTACTTGGTTTGATTCCTGGCAAGATAGAAATGAAATTTTGATTCGAAATTTTTTTTCAACTGCAATATTTCATTGTGCCTGGACTGGCACTTGAAGCGTAAGACTGATCACCACCTTCATGTAACGGATGATATAACTTCGCTGCATTTTATTATACCAATACAGTGCCTTATGCACCTCTAAATGCGGAAAAGGTAATTACGATGATGATGATCCTAAACACCTACTAGCTGTAGATTGTTTTAAGTAGTAAAACTTCATAAAAACGAATCGCACAAGCGGTTAGAGATCACTGCTATTATTTTGAACGCTCTCTCGGGGCTGCGCTAGCGCTTAATTTACGTACTAACTAAGCGCTAGAAAAGTGTTATCTTCGCCCAGAAAAGTGTTCAGAATACCAGTCCAGGTTTATTTTTAACATAAAATTAAGAATGTTTATATCCCGCTTTTCCTATCAAATTTTGTTTAGTAGATTTATAAAGAACAAAGACGGAGAACCTTCTTGTGCAGAAAATGTGTTTAATGGAGTGATGCCTGGTTTAAGTGGACACTTTACACATTATTTAATAACATTTATTATTCTTTAATTCTATGTTTATTTTTAGAAAGTTATGAGGTTAAACCTACATGTTACACGAATTATTTAATTTTCTAGGAAACAATGATCACCTAAGCCAGTCAATGTCAAGTTACATATCTCAAAAACAGAAAATTTCATCCTCATATTTCATAATAAAAAAATTACCAAATAGTTTCAGTTTTCGAGTGCGGAAAACAGGACAGCCAACCGTCAATGAGGAACTTCAGCCCTACAGGAAATTGGATACGATAACTGTTTTCTTGCGCGCGGTAAAAATTAGATCATTAAATTGTACGGTAAAATTTCTTTAAAATGTACGAAAAAAATAATAATAAATAGTTTAACAAAAACGCACTACTCTGAATGACGTCACTGGTTCATATAAACCATCCAATGATATGAGAGCTTTGACGGATATCCGGTTTGGTCACCGTAAACGAACCAATCGGAAGAACTGTCATAGAACAACCTCTGACGTCAAACGCGGAGTTATTTCAGAAATACAAAACCTTAAAAAATCATAGCGCTGATAATACGATACACAAAAATTATGAATAATTGGAATATTATTTTATATTCCATTAACAAATAAATCATTTAAAAAAAGACATTAAACTTCCTCATTTAGCTGATTTTCGTCATCATAATTCCCTCTCCGCAACAAATGATGCATAGGGCACTGCATGGGTACACTTGGTCTTGATCATTTTTGTTAAATTAAGGTAAGATGATCAGTCGTACGCTTCAGGTACCAGTCCAGGGACTATAAAATATTCTGGTGTGAAAACACCCTTTCAAATAAATATTTCATATCAACCATGTCGGGAGGCGAACCCGAGACCTCTCGCATGGTACGCAAACGCGCTGGATTGCCGATTTTAGCTAGGCAAAATTAGTCCAACGTGTGGTTGTCTTTAGCGCCTAGAATCTGAGAAGCGTTTGGGAGTGAGACAGAAAAAAATGCTAAACTACCTATTTATCGAAATTGTCCGGCATCAGATCGGTAGTTAGATGGCAGAAGAGACTATCGGTATTTCTTTCGTGTTTTTTAATTTTTAATAGTTTTAAGAAATATTTCAGTAAATTTTTAATTTTGATTACAAATTAAACCAGAATGTATTAATGAACAAGCACGAAATTAAAGATCTTGGGATTGTTTTAGACTCGAAACTACTTTTTGAATCGCATATCAATAAAATTACCTCCAAAGCATTGAGCATGTTAGGTTTCATAATTCGAATGAGTAAACACTTTGATAATCCAAAGGCCATAATTGCATTATATTATACGATTGTCAGAAGCCATTTATAATACGCATCTCAGATATGGAATCCTCAGTATGCCATATATATAACAAGAATGGAAAATATTCAAAACAAATTTATTAAGTACCTCAAATACAAAACAGGTATTTCTTATGTATCAACACTCACTGCCTCTACCTACAATGGAATCTCTTCTTTACAATACCGCAGAGTGTGTGCGGACCAACTACTGTTTCACTAAATTATGACAGAAAAAGTTGACTGTACAGAACTACTTAGTTTAATAACAATACATGTGCCAGCCAGGATTTGTAGACGGTATCACTTGTTTCATGTACCAATAAATAAAACATGGTATGTTAAAAATGCTTTTTTTTGTAGGACTTTTTTAATGTACAATGCAAAATTAAAAGATATAGATTACACAAACATCACTCTGTCAGATTTAAAATTTACACTAAAAATGCATTATATAACTTGGTAGACATTATAATAATAAATATGTACATCTCCCTTCCCCTCCTTATCCTCTCTTCAAGCATATTTGTACTAATCTCGCCAAATTTACAATACTCGTAACTTCCTGATCTTAAAAAAAAAAAATCTTTGATTAAAAAAAAAAAAAAAATTCTTTGATTATTGAAAAATATTTACGAGTACATGAAAATAACATTTTTATACGTAAAACATTTTCTTTACTAAATTTGTATACTTTGTGGAAATCTGTTATTAGTTCTGAGTTTATACACTATATCTGTTTGTTTACTATAAAAATGTATGTAGAATTGTTGCAAAGTATAAATGTTTTAGCATGTGGATTAAAATCTTAAAATTGAGTCTTATTTCAGCTCTCTTGAACATAGTTAAAAAATTGTAGATGGTTCCTGTTGCCATCTGTCATATCCTCTTAAGAAGTTTTCCCATCTATAAATCAAACTTGAGTCGACTTTGAATCTTAATTATCTCCTTAGGGATTACATCCTGTACTTGCCTATGAAGATTTGACGACGCTCAAAACACTTTTAACTATTATTCGACAGACTGTGGCAGTAGTTTTTTCTCTTCCTTGGCCGTTTGTTCACATGGTTTGACAGTTGCAGGGATATTGCAGATGTTGAGAGTGTAGGAGCTCGGAGGAAAGAGGAGAGGAAAGTCAATACGATACCATACTCGGAGGGAATGCGCCCCTGCGCGTGCGCAGTACGCCACCTGTCTCTGGTCTCCACGGTACCGAATTCTGAACAGGCACGAACATTCAAATACATACCACATTAGTGGTTTTCAAACTGTGCATTTAAACAAAAAACTAAAATATTAATCATCAATATTTTGAGTTTGTCCAAACTTTTGTAGACAAGGACTGGATTCAACTCCCTGGGAGCTGTTTATATTAACATATTACAACAGAGATTAAGAACATTTAAGATAAGGTAATATAGAAGTCTAGGCATCTACAGGGTTTATGACCTGTCAATGGCTGGTTTAAGTGGCCACTTTACACACTGTGTAACATTCTAGACTTTTATATTACCTTCTCTTAAATGTTATTCATCTCTGTTGTAATATGTTCATATAAACAGCTCCCCAGGGAGTTGAATCCAGTCCTTGTTTACAAAAATTTGGACAAACTCAAAATATTGTTGATAAATTACCTGGTCCATGAAGAAGTATAGAAATTGAAAAAATAATATTTTCAGGCGTTGCCTAGTATGTAGGTGAAATAATTTAATTAGATGAAACTCACCCGCATTAATAAAGGTTTCAGCTCTTTAACTTCACAAACATCAACAGATGAAAGAATTGAAGGAATATAGATTTTTTAATATAGGCAGAATGGTAAATGTGTAAAGTGGCCACTTAAAGTGTGTAAAGTGGCCACTTAAACCAGCAATTGACAGGTCATAAGCCCTGTAGATGCCTAGACTTCTATATTACCTTCTCTTAAATGTTCTTCATCTCTGTTGTAATATGTTAATAAAACATTAATATTAAAAACGTTAACTTCAGTGGTCAAACATTTTACACATGTTATTAAATATTTGTATATGACATACCGACTGCCGGTTTTGAGACGTACCCGTCACTTTGTCAGGGCACCAAATTAACCACCATGCAAAGCCTACTATACACCTTCACCATACTTGCAAAAATACAAAACCAACACGCCGTGCATTTTTTTTTTTATAATATTTTTTTCTTTGCATTTTACAATAATAATAAGTTACAAATACAAAAAAGCTGCATTTTAGTATGTAACTAAGTAAAGTATGCACTCATTAGGTTATGAAAATATTTTATGATGTGGGAGAAATAATTGGAAAAGAGAGGGAGGGGATGAAGGGAAGGCGTGAGCTTATTAGGCATTGGATGACCATTACAATAGAACATTGTTTAATGGACTTTATTGAAAGGTTGTTCGATTATTGATTAAAAAAAAAATATTTTTTGATGCTTTCCATATGTGAAATATTCACTTTCAACACTTGTATTTGCTTGTAAGATTTTAACTCACGTATGTTTAATTAAATCATGATTAAAATTGATTAGATGATTTGCGAATTCATGATTTTCTTCAACGTAAACCGAAGAAAATGAATAGCATTTTAGTTGGTTACCATATGAACTATTTAATTAAATATTTTTATATTTATTATAAGCAATAATTTTTCATTATTTTTATTTGTATAAACGCACCAAAAGTAAAGCAAAACGGTAAAGGTTATACGTCATTATAAAGAAAACTTTCAGTTCTACATTTTTTTTTGTTTGATTTACATAATACATGCATTATTTTATTAATTGCAAGCCTTTAAAATGGAGTGTCAAGTTAACGAAAGTGAGCATTTTCAAAGAAATAAAGCTGCTCGCGCTATTTGCGCAGGATACGGCGAAGATGCGATGAATTATTGACTGATTTGTTGCAATTTTTTTTTGTTATGTCCTCTTGTTCTCTTCATTTGGGAAAAGGACACAATTTATGTTGCCACCCAATATAATTTTAGCATTGCTATAATTATTATTGATGCGACATTATCTTAAACGGTTTGAATGGTTTTGAAATTGTTTATTTATTTAATATACTAACAATAGAAAGTTATATTAATAATAAAAAAATCACAAAAAAATAAGACGCTGCATATTTTTTTTTCATTACTTCTTGGTGCACATTAAAAAAAACAATTTTTCGATAAAAATAATTTATAACGTGTACGTTAACTCTGAAAAGGCTGTGCTACAAAATTTCTTTAGACACGGTGATGTAACATCGTCTAACCTCAATCAAAAGAGAGAATATTTTGAGGTTCAGACATTAGAAAAAAAAGAAACTTAAGAGACATATTATGAAATATTAAAAAAAATAATAATTTATAAAAACTATTGTATATTTTAAGCTCATAATTGCAAAATAAATCATAAATACACCGGTGGTCTCTCCCTGATCGCTGTCGAAAACCGACTGATTGAACGAATTTATTACATTGTTTTTGTCTCTTTCACACAAACACCGGCTACAAAACAGAGTCTCTGTCTTCTTAGTTATAAGTTTTATTCTCGTGCTCTTTTTTGTACAATAAAACATATTTATGTATTATTTATACACTATTCTTCACATAGTTCATGAAATATTTTCCGTATTAAAATCTAGCATATTGATACGAATTCCGCTTTCCAAATGCAATGTGAAAATGTTTACTTAAAAATTTCCAAAAATACGACTTCATAATTCAAATAAATAAGAGAGATATATCAACTTCAAAACATCAATAGCTATCCCCATACTAAAAATCAAGAATACTAAAAAAGCCGAGGAAATCAGACCTATTAACACACTTTTAAAATATGAACAACTGGTGGAATTAAATGTAAAAAATCAACTTGTTGAATATCTGGACAAAATTAACATAATTATTGAAGAGCAATCTGGATTCAAAAACAATTATTATTGTAAAACAGCTCTTAATACAGTTATTTGTGAATGAAAAGAAAAAAATGATTTTAAAAATGTATTAGCGGTTTTTTTTAGATTTTAAAAGAGCATTGGAGACTATTGAAAGAAAAAGAATATTAGAAAAATTAAAATAAATTAGATTAAGAGGAAAGGTTTTGGATTAGTGACAAATATTATTTCAGATCCGATAGAAAATAATTTAGGAGTACCCCAAGGCTCAGTGCTAGGGCCTATATTGTTTATCATTTATATATATGGCATGGGGCACTGACATGGGTGAATCTCAAAAATATTGTTGAATCAAACTTTTTGCAGATGATGGATTAGTTTATATACCTGGAAATATTTATATTTTAGTGACAAATAAGAAGTCGAAAGGGTAAAAAAAAAGGTGAAGCTTGTTGGATATACACGATGGCAAGTTCATCCAACAAGCAGTTGACTCGGCCTCAGAGTAGCGAAGGACCAAAATGGTTTCGCTGTAGTGATTGCCAACGTCGCGTCAGAGGGACCTGATAAGGCACCGTAAGAAGAAGAAGATAAATAAGATAAATTTTGATTCAGAAAATATTTCAAAATGGTGTAAAGTGAATAAATTCAAATTAAATATCGCAAATACAAAATATTTGAATATTAGGAGTAAAAATACCCCAAGGATGCAATTTTAATATTGATAATCTAGCCATAAATTATGTAGATAAAATAAAGTAACTCGGAGTGTACGTCGGCCCTTTTCACACATACCACGCAAATCCACCCGGCCCGGTAACTTTTCTGGGTACACACTATAAACGCATACAAAATCACGTTTTGTAGGGTGTTCCCGGTAAAATTACTGGGCCGGGTGGATTGGCGTGGCATGTGTGAAATGGGCCTTCTTCCATTCTTTTTTTGTGTAATGAAGGGGAAATATTTGATTTTTTTTAAATAAGGCGATAAGGGTTATACTCAAAAGAAATTTGTATTCTAATGTAGAGAGGATACACAAAGAAATAAGCTTGCCTACATTAAAGCAACAACTAAAATATAATGTAGGAAATTGTTTACATAAAACAATTAAGATGATAAATAAAATAAAAAAATATACTCAAATTTAATCAGCAATGGGAACAAACTTGGGATAAAAAATATAAGATTACCAATTAAAAGAAAAACAAAGTCTCAAAACTCACTGTACAAGGGGTGAAAGCTGTACTGTACAATGAGTTGCCTGAAGAAATAAAATAAATATAAAGCATTGAAATATTTGCAAGCATATGTTCTTGAGAAATTTCGATAAAAATATGCAATGTCATTAAAAGTTCTCATAAGTTTCTAGCTACCTAATAAAGTAAATACATAAAAAAAACTTACTTAATAAACGATTAAAAAAAATCTTTCAAAGTATTGTATCCTATGTAGACTCGTGTTTCATCACAGCCACACAAGAGTAAAACGAAATAATAATGGGAGTGATTAAAATAAAAAAATATATATAAAAACGCGTCTTGGAAAAACCTAAACAATCTGCCGTTTAAAAGGCAATCTCTATGCTTTGGCGTCTCACAGTTTGGATATAACTGTACTATATGATCGTTTCTGTGATGAATGAAATAGCCGGTTACTGCGGATTATCGATAATCGTAGTATTTTACGGTTCGAAGACATTTTTTATAGCACTAACATTAAAACATTAATTAATCGCCGAAGTATCAATGTTGTAAATACAATTAATATGTAATGAAAATATAAAAGAAAACTTGCAATGAAAAAAAGCAATAACCGAAAAAAATGTATATTTTTAAGTTTGCCAAAACTCAGAGAAAAGATTTTGAATAACGAGATTTAAAAAAAACTTTTTTTTATCAGAAAAGGGTATGTAAATGGCGGTCGAAATGAATGTTTCCTAAATTTACGAAGGAACTGCTATGCTACTGGTACAAAAATAGTAATAAAATAACCATAAAATGTATAATAACTCCAGTGACAAGTAACAACTTTTAACCGTATGGCCAAAGGTCACGCGTATGCTTTGGTTTTAAGATTATTAATACACAGAAACTAAGTAGGCGAAATTTGACGAAAATTTGAAATTATTAGAGGGAAAAAAAAAATATTTCCAAAATGCATTGATTATATTATGTTAACACATTTATTTTAAGTTGTAACAAAAACAAAAGCAACATCGAAATGCACTGGGTCAAATACCAGGTATGATAAAATTTGTGCATATATGGCAAAAAAAAAAAACTTGTAAAATGTGTCGCTTGCCACGGGATAAAAATTAAATATGTTTTATTACTATTTAAACACTTAATAAATGTATAACTAATAAAAAACAAATGATAAAATAATTATACATAAAATAAAAAGCATGAAGTTATTATTCCACTGTTGATTATTTACAATAATGATTATTTACCTACAATAGTATTTTTACTAAAATAAATAACGCAAAAAAGATTCTTTTGTTTCCATGAAATATAAAATAAAACACGGTATATTTCATTTGCAGATTTTTTAAAATTAAAAATATCAAATAGTATGTCATATCCACTGAATGTGTATTGAAAAAAATAAACCCATTTTAAAGATTGATTGAAACATTCAAAAAGCTTTTTATGTGGGTTTGAATAATAATGCCTTGAAATTTAGGATAGATTTTAAATAGGTATCTGAATCAGGGTGTCATTAAAACCGGCAAAATAAACGGTGGTGATTTGCTGAATCTGAATAGTTTCTCTCAATTCAATAGAAGTTTTACAGTTAACTAACGAACTAACATACCCCATCGCCGTCAGCTTTGCGAATATAAGATTGAGGGTGGAAGACGAATTGAATATATTATGTACTATGAATAAGTGATGGGGCATTTAAAGCAGTCAATCTGACTTCTAAATAATACGAAACAAAAAAATAATAATATTTGTTTCGCGTTGACGGATCCGAGTGATGGCTTTCAATGTGTAAAGTATTTATTCAGATATTTGTGCAACTAGCAAGTAATTCCGTAACAAATACAATAATATATTTTTTATGTTTTTAATTTTTGAAAAGCCAAAAATATCATCAATTTTATTTTCATTCGGAACTCGTCGACTGTTGGGACGACAAAGGCCCCACCTACCTACTTACCCGGGTCCGTTTTAAAGGGCTTGTGGCCTCCTTTCAGATGCGCACATTGCAGAAACAATTTTTTGTAGCTTTAATGAACGGATTATCTTCTTATTTTCGACTGTTGGACATTACAATTTTTACTAGGCAAGTTTTTTTTACGTCATAACAACGGGCGATATTAAATTTCGAATAAAGGCCGCGCCGCGTCGCACGCTGAGATAAAATATGAGATTTCATTTTGTGTTATAGTTTTTTTTATTGTTTATTATAGAAAGTTTTAAGAGTAATCAAAATTTAAAATTACTGTAACAGTTAATTAATGGTGAATGAATGCATGTAAAATGATTATTTCAAGCGACTCCTGACCTGTCATAAGCACTGTATATGCCATATACTTAAATACTATTATCTTCTCAAAATGCTGCAGTTAAGTGAATTTTACGTATTTGAAAATTTACTAAAAACGTTTTATTTAAACATAACCATTTAATTATTTTTAAATGTTTTTTGCATGCTTATGGTAACATATTTTATTCAAATTCAATTAAAATACTTTTTAAAAAGGAGAACTTTTAAAAAAATAATAAAGTAATAATAACGTAATACGTATCTATCTTACTTGTTTTTGGTCGATAAACATCTGTTTTGGTAGAAGAAAATTTCGATTAATGAGATTTTCAAATGTGCAGAAAAATCTCAAAAGCGTTCTCTGTGGAGGAAAACCCAAGTTTTAAAAATACTCTCAAAAGTGGTGTGAGTCTTGGCTCATAATAGAGAAGACCCACAGACATAATACCTACGTGTGCATATTATGCACTTTTAATCATATTTTTTACATTCAAGTATTTTATTACATATTGTTTAAACATATAATTTACACACATTAGGCATTCGAAGCATATAAAATACATAAATACATTAGAATAATGTAATAATATTCGTTGACCTATTAGGTATTTGTCGGTTTTTCCATTAAAAGTATTACTCAATTCCACCTAGCGTCGAATGCCTCAACTACTCTTCAGTTTCTACGGTGGAAAGGTTGGGATACTGGATAAGTCGGTATGTTTATTGGAGAATTTAGGAACCTGACAATCGGAGCTTCAAGTTTTGATCGCTAGGTAGTGTTATTCAATGTAGTACAATTATTTCTAATCTCGTTCAAATCTTCTTGAGTAAGATTTTTTTTAAGATGATTTGTTTTGGTATCTACGTACATATAAAAAGAAAAGCATGAATTTGATTCACGATATTTTATATTATTTTGTACACTTGTCAAACACAACAGCCTGACTCTTTTATGACAAGTTCAATACAAATTGAAGATTTGAGCGGATAAAGGCGTAGTGTCGCAAATTTTAACTACATAAATGAAGATTTTACGTATAACCCCTTCACACAAAGCTAAGAGCAACATACCAAATTGCAGAACAACGATTTTGAGAACGAATAAAGTTTTAAAAACAATTGTACTGGTGTTAAAAACTTTGGCCGAGATATCTCAGCTTTTTGTGTGTATGCACACATATTTTAAATTTTTCTGTTTTTCTTTATGCTTGTTTTTATGTTGAACAAAAGTTTTATATGTACACATATAAAATACAAAATAAATCATATTTTTTAGAGCTTTAGGGTAGATTTATATATTTTATTTTTTAATTTTGGTATTATTCATTCAATTGTTAATATACAATTTGGAACCACTTAATTGCGTCCTTTTGAATTACTTCAATTTTGTATTTTAAAATATGTTTTTACTAGCTTTACTTTTTAAACTTTGAATAGGAGGCATAACTGCTACCCATTATTGTTTGTAAGTTTTATTTTGTATTACATTAGCAAATCTGTTTAGTAAAAGTCTTCAGGGCGTTTAATGTATATAAAAAAGTTCCACTTTTGATTTATTTATTAATAATAAAATTCAGAAATAAACACTAACCTTTATTTTTGCTCATTTTGCCAACTCTCCCTCGTTCGTAAGATGTATTGAAAAATGGTACTCACCTGAAACAAAAATAATTGTATAATTAGTCAATTTCATTTGGAGAATTTCAAACATAGTAGTAGAATACAACAAAGAAGTTAGATTTTTTCAAATACATAATTTTCTCTTTTATGTTTGTAGCACTTTGTAGATTATTGCAATATGTAACGTTAAAATCAAAATTTCGCTATGTTTTAAATCTTTGATTAACCAACTAGTTTCAAAAACAACACAACAAGAGATGATAAATAATCTGGAAGAAGGCTACGTGTTCTTGGCAAAATACGTTTGTTTAGTCAAAATAAAGTGGTTGATAAAAACAGTGATTTACATGTTTTCATTTTGATATAAGCATAAACGGATAGGTATAACACAAAAAATAACATTTAAAATATCAATATTTACTATATGTTTACTTGGTTACTACCTTGGCAAATAAGTTTTTTGTCGCAAGTGCAAAATTAGCAGTTCACAATGGAGTCCTAGTGCCGACCCTGAAAGCGAAGTATGGATTTGGAAAAATAGGGATGAAAGTAGGCTAATTGCTGTCGAAATGCGATCTCTCAGGCGAATCTGGTGAAACTATGCATGGTAGATGCACAGATGTCGAGATCCATACATTACGTCAGGCTAAGATCAGAACTATCGACAAAATCAAGAAATAAGCTCTTTGCTTGGTTGTTGATTTTGACATGTAGAGCGAATGGACAGCGAAAGAACGACCAAAAAGATTTACGCTGCGAATGTTGATGGATGCAAAAATAGAAGAAGACCGAGAAAGACCTGGCATGACCAAATTCAATAAACATAAAAAGATGGGCATGTCATAAGTCAGAATAATCGGCATCCATTTATGAAAAGATGTATGAATGTAGAGGAAGCGAGATATGTATGCAGACAAAGTGATATGGCGTTCTATCTTCTCTGCCTACCTTTACGGGAAAACGGCGAGAAGGTTGTTTGTTTTTACTACATGTTCAAATTCTATAAGGTTAATATACCTACATTTATTACAGCAAAGCTTTTGAATATTCCCTTTTTTAAATAGGTATCCATCTCTATTCAGATATCAATCATTAAAACAGATTTAACGTTTACTAAATAAATTATTAGTTCCCCGTGTCCACAATATAATTTTTCAAAAACTAAACCATCAAAAAGTAGAAGAAAACCAATTTTGGGAGCGAATAAAGGTGAATACTATTAATTATGTATTTATTTAACTTTTGACATAATTTTATTTGTACACTGGCGGGCTTATTGCCAAATGGCAATTTATTGTACCGGTGTTCAAAACGCAAGCTCTTCAATCCCCAATGTTTCGTAATTCTAACAAAAAACATATTTTTATGTATGTTTTTTAATACTGAGAAAAATAATTAAGCAAAACGTTTATTATAAACGATAAACATGATTGAAATCACTTTTATACACCGATTATCGATATGTTGCAAATCGTCTATATCGGGCACTGTAGGGTTAACCCCATATATCTATGCTTTTTGTTTTTGTCACATAACACCTTTATTCACTCATGTCTTCAATTATCTGTGGGAAATAGAATCAAAATCCAGGACGAGTTCAGAATCGATGTATTATTTTAGGCAAAAATCCCGAAAAAGAAAACCCAGTAGAGATAAGTCCGTCTCGCAGTGTAGAAGTTGGTGAGTTAGCCTACCATGCCTTAGGTTTCGGATTCCGGAATCGATTCCTGTCAAGATCGGCATGAAATATTTTATTGAAAGGTGGTTTTATATCGCAAAATCGTATTGCCCCTGGATTGATGCCGGAAGCATAAGACTTATCATTTTATTCTAATATCGGTGTCCTATGCACCACTGGGTGCGGATAGGAAAATGATGGGTGAAATTATTAGTTACGAGTTGATTACCTACTACTAGTCCAAGTGAAAAAATGTTTTTATTATAATTTTTCTATTGCTAGCAAATCTTATGTCGCTTATTGTAATTATTTATGTCCTGAAAGAGGGTCGGTAGTTAGAAAACTTGTTGTCTTTTAAAATAATTCAGCGGTCTGAAGAAAGTTTGTTTAAATTTAATTTCTAGCCTTAACGAGCATAAATACAATAACTTGTTCTATTTTATCAGAGTATTTACCTAGTAGATACGCAATTCGCTATTTAATTCAGTGAATTGAAATAATTAATAAAAACACTATTTTATTTGATATTAAAAATAACAATTCAGAAAAAAATATAGTAAAAGATTTCTCTTGTAAATTTAAAAATCTAAATAACTTCGAAGCTTTGAAACTAAATAAGATTTTATTATCAAAGAGATTACTAAATCTATTTGAAAGCAACTTTAATTTTTCTTGTGAGTTCACTACTTTGCATTTAAAGTTGGATTAATTCTTGAGTGGTCTACCTTAGCAGAAACTACTTCCTCGCTTCTTAATGTTTTTTTCTGTTTACAGTCGATCCTCATGAAGGATATTAAAGGAAAATTTTTACTTAGTGCAATCGCTCTCCTGCAGTCGGTACAAAGTATTAACTGTCAACCATTTGGTTATGCCAGTAAGCACTGATTCCATGAAAAGATACTGCTTGCTAATTACAGTAATTTTTTTGCAACACCGTTTACTAAGACTTATTTTTTTACATTGAATTATTTGGAAAACTGCACAAACAACGTTTTCATCCCCTGTTATTACGGTAAATGTAGTTTTTATCTACAGTTACACACTTCAAGGGAATTGCTAAAGGGATTATAATTACATACCTACCCTAGTAATCGTTTTAATTACTGTTCTTCCTCTATCATTTCCCATAGTAATTAGATATTGTGAATTTTCCTGGTTAATTACAATACGTGTTTGCTACCAAAGCTCTTTCCAACTTTTAATTTCAGAAATTCAGTACAAGTTATAATTATGAAAAAATAAATCGTTGTAACATTTTTTTATTACAAAAAATATAAGAATGTAAACAAATCAGTTCAAAAAAAGTGAATACATCCAATTGAAGCTTTCCACAATTCTGAATAAGAATAAAAAATGTTGTGCAAGAGAAGAAAGAAAGAGCACTGCAAGGTTGAGGGCGAGTAAATATAGCGGAGGAGAGTATTATTTTGTGTAAATAACTGAACATTTAATAATTCACTTCTTATAAATTACAACAATATTTTGAGTTTGTCCAAATGTTTGTAGACAAGAACTGTGCATGTGACGGTAATTGTTACACAGTGTGTAAAGTGGCCACTTAAACCAGCCATTGACAGGTCATAAGCCCTGTAGATGCCTAGACTTCTATATTACCTTCTCTTAAATTATCTTCCTCTCTGTTGTAATATGTTATTATAAATTACATGTAAAGAGAAAGTAAATTAATTACACACAGATAAGCATTCCATTTTAAAGTGCTTCAAAATGTTTTTTTTCATGTCGTTCAAATATTTAAATGGGAAGACTCTGTAGGGGGAGGTTTTCTCTAACTGTTTTAATAATCATGATAACTCTCTAAGGAGTGGAATCCAGTCTATGTACAAACATTTTGACGAACTCAAAAATTGTTGGGAATAGAGTAAGGAGTAGTTACTATGGAAAATACTTGAAGTTATATGATAGAATTATTATTATTCATTGATATAATTACTAAATATATTAAACAAATCCTTATAAAGTCCAAAACAAGCATTTGACATTCAAAAAGATTAGTTGATTATGAAAGGATCTTCAAATAGTAAAAATATGAATTCAGGATTCAGGATAATTAATATTAAACAGTTAAATACAAAACAAATACGTCGGTAATTAAATTGTTTGACACGCGTGATTATAAGGTAAGTGCTTATAATAGTAAATTTTTAATATCTCTGTCGGCCTCGTGGTGTAGTGGTCAGCGCATTTGCCTACCATGCAAGAGGTCGATTCCCGACATAGTTGACAAAAAATATTTATTTGAAAAGGTGTTTTTACTTTTGAACATAATAAAGTCCTTCTGGTGAAATACTGTAATATAAAAGCACCTTTTTGTATAAATGTTTCATGTCAACCATATCGGGACATGAAATATATATACGAGTTTAATAACTTATGTTAGTTAATATTAGTATACACCTACCGTTTGTTTATATATACCGGTTTCGAGACGTACTAAAAATTACGCTAACTAGCCCTTTCCCATCCTAACATCTACCCGCACACACTCTGCAACATATCTCCAAATATTTTAAACCTAATTTTAGTGCATGTTCGGATATGGTGGTCTTTGCTTCCCCTTTAACTGCATGTAATTTATGTATTTTTTGTAAAAACTATGTATACTGCTGTCATGATAAACGTGAAAGTGTATTTTATTATTTGCATAACAGTGTAGTGAATGTCCTGATAAAGAGACAGGTACGTCTCAAAACTGTAGACATAAAAAGTAGGTTTGTGGTTAAATACTTATATTTACTAACATAACATTTATTAAATGACCTTCCAAAACATAAATAATATTCCAGAAATCTTAAAATCAATAACAAATATTAATATATTCGAATCTAAATTAAAAAAACTTATTCTACCCTGAACTCCCATACTATGGAAAATTGTGTATCTTTTAGAATGTAATAAATCATTTTAACAAATTTGTAGTAATACATATATATACTCTACATATATATGAAAATAAATGTAAAACAAACTCACTCTCTAAAGACGAATTTTCACTCTGTTTAAGAGATAGAAACGTAATTTTTAATTATTTATGTTCAACAATTTTTTTGAAAAAATGTGTTTTTAATGTGGGTTAAGTTTGCCTCATTTCAGTTGCATAAATAAGTGCATACTTCCAATGAAAATATTTACACAAGTCAATGATCAATTATGTACACCTGTGCAGTATAATTAAAGTACTTTATTTGACTTTATATCTCTGCCACTGCATGTTATGTACAACAAGCTCATATTGTTAAGTTTCTTAATCTGTTCCAAGTCCCAACATCCCCAATACCGTGTAGTTCACTATACTATTTAGTTACACATTGTTAGGGACATGGGTCCCATCAAGATAGATCCATGTTTGTCTCAACTAATAAAGCCACCGAACCGAATACGAAACTCTAGACTGCAATCCTAGTGCTGCACCCGCAACTCTCTGCAATCTCAAATGTTAAAATAGCAATTTTTAGATTCCAACATGACGTTATTTTACAATATTTAATAATTTTCAATCAGCGGCGTGCGGTGGGGTTTTCGATTAGGGAAGCAGTAACTTCGTACTATGTATAGTAAACACATAGGTAAAAAAACTGCCAACTACTAACAGTCGGCTTCGTGATGTAGTAGTCAGTGCGTTTGCCTACCATGTGAGAGGTTTTGTTTTAACCACTAATTTTGTATTTTTCCTACCGACCGGTTTCAAAGCTAAAGAAGCTTCTTTATCAAGTTACACTTAACTAATTAATTCCATCCTTTATATTTCATCAATATTGCCTATAGACCTTATAAACTTACCTTACCTTGTTTTGATGTCCCTTATTTATTTTGTTCATTAACGCCGAAAACGCATTTACAAAAAATAAAAATGAGAGATTTAAAAAAAATTTAAATGTAAATCAATAAACGTAGTACTTTATATAATTGGTACACATATTATTTTTATGTATTTCCTTGCTTTATAATTGTTTTATTTTATATTATACTATATTATTTGTGTTTAAGTAACATGTATTCTTGGCACATATATATACTTTATATTTGTATAATAATGATTTTTAATTTCTTACATTTGATTAGCTAGGCATTTATAATTAAGTAGTTTTAGTTTTTCTTTTTTATGTTATTATTTTATTAGTATAGGACTACTTACGCTCTAAAGATAAAAAATCTCCATCTTAGAACAGGCTGTACCATGTAAGATGGAGACTATCATAAACAGAGAACACTCCGTTTTCATTTTACATTAATTGGTTCTGTATAGATTCTCTGTTATTAAGTATGAATATTATTTTTTTGCAATAAATTTATAAATAAAAATACATAAATAAAATAAAGAAGCTTGTATAGCATTGAAATCAGTTGATAACAAAAAAGATTTGTGGTTAAAAACAAAGTTTTTGGTAACAGTTTGGGAACACCTAAAGGGTGTGTGCTATAATACGCCTAAGTAATATTTTGCAGCATGGAGTGCAATGATCGCAACGTGCGGCAACCGCACTGCCATTGTGAAAGCTGTTACAACATAGGCACAAGCTACTGGATTAAAATTACCCTATCCATGTACATACATGTTAGATAATCTAACACAATACGGATGCATGAAACATGATTTCTCAAAATGTAGAATTCGTGGTATCCGGTTTAACAAATTTTACTCAAGCAATATTTTTTCCGTTTCCCATCGGAATGAATAACGCTGTAAACTTTATTTTGAGTGTGTCCAAATAATTTCAGACCGAATGGATTTCTTCCCTAGGTAGTTTTTTTTTTTGGCAACAGAGAGGGAAAGAATTTTTGAGAAGGGAATATGGAAGACTAGACATTGACATTTTCTTCCACTGGTTGAGTGCATGTTGTATCGGGCAAATTCTTCTTATGTTTCCTATATGTATTTGGGTTTTGTGTCGTTGTCTCTAATACTATTTTTTTTTTCCTTTCCGAAGCGGGATCTGGTTGCTGTCGCAATTTGAAACTAACACTGTATTCTTTCACTATCATGCTGGGAAATTAGGGAAAGGTGATTGTACTGACCATGTGTATTTGATTGATTTAAAATTGACAATACTACATTGAGGGGTACAATAAAGGCTTTTAAAGTTTCTATGTTTCGTTATTAGCATGGTTTGATTGTAAAAAATATTAAATTTTGGATTAATTGGTGTTAAATAATTGTTAGTGAGTATGCGAAACTGAATAAATACACAATTGTTTATGAACAGTTTCGAGAAAGGGGTGAGTGCTTTCATTTCATTGATAAGAAATTTGCAATGAGAGGCTTAGGTCCAGTCACTAGACTCTAGCTTGAGAAAGCTGTGCAAACTGTTCTGCTCTCTTAGAAACATTCTGGATATTGCCACTCTCAGAAGTGTGTACTTTGCTCTGTTTATATCTGTTGCTATCTGTTGACCTTTGTGAAGTAAAGGTGAAGATAATAAGCCCTGTAAATGCCTAGACTTCCCTGTCTCCTTCTCAAAAATGACTTCTCTCTCTGTTGCAACAAATTTAAAATGGTGTTCTGCGTGTGAAATAAAACTAGAACTCTGAACCAGTGTTTAACAAGATATCTGTTTTCAGCTGGAAACTCTGAAAAAATAAATCTTCTAAAGGTTCGTCCGCATCCTGGTTTGGTGGTAAGCGCCCACCATATTTGTGGCCCTAGATTTCTGGGAAGGACAATTATAAATATTGATGCAAACAGTATATTTTTGTTATATTTCATTGTCCCTGGCCTGAAACCTAGGCTCGTATTTCAAAAGGAAGTTAAAATGTATCGTCAAATTTATCTACAAAGTTAATAGTAAACAGTAAACTCAAACATTCGGAAAATCATCAAGAAGTTTCCTACTCAAATCCCCCCCAATAAGAAAAATCCAGTCCTTAACTCCTTATTTGAAAATATTTTTTTTTCTTGAGAGCATAATACACTCTTTCAAAATAATGAACACTCTCGGGCCGATAAATGAGAGATGTCTCTGAGAAAAAGGTGTACGGGTTTTGGGTATGACATAACTCATGCTCTGGGAAAACCTCGTACGGACATTTTACTGAAACATCTCCTTATTATTCGACCAGAAGTGTGTAAGTGCTTATTTTAGGTAAAGTTGTCTCATATCCAGCACCTTCATGTATTGGAACAGCTGTTCTGACGGGTATGTTGGAGGGCGCCGGAATATTATTATCAATAATAATTTCTGTAAAATTATGAGAGGCTTTAAAATGGATACCGCACAACCCCCCCAGCCAGCTATTCCATAGGTTACAGTGGATTGAAACAGAGCAAAGTACACACTTCTGAGAATGCCAATATCCAGAATGTCTTTAAGAGAGCAGAATAGATGGCACAGCTTTCTCAACCTAGAGTCTTGTGACTGAACCTGAGCCGAAAAAAACCATTGAGAGTAATTTTGTTATTATTAATATTCTATTAAGCATTTTTTTTAAAAAAGCAATACTTTGAAGAAATCAAAAAACATATATGATAAAACGTGGGTAAAAATACAAACCCCTTTCTTTCATTGCACCCCTGTCAGTAAAAATATTTTTTTAATTATATATATTTAAGTTAAGTTTAAAACCACACCTGTTTACCAAAAAGGCAGTTCCTTCCGAAACCGTATACTGGTGCTCCACAGTAAATTCAAGTGGTCTCATTACAATATGTTTCATGAATTAATTTTATTTAGTACATGTTGAGAACCATTTGTAAAAGGTAATGCAACACATTCTCATGTTTAATGAAACTCATAAACTACTAGGCAAGGGTCATTACTAAATATTCTACAAACTTATATACACCAGTTGTTGTTTACAACACAATGATATTGAAATATACAACCGTTATTAAGTTTTTCTTCTAAAAAGTTGCATTTTGCAAATACAGAAAAATTTCACAATTTATTTATTTGGTTTACAAACAATGAGCAATTTATTTTTTTTATTAAATATTTACACAAAAGACACAACATATTTGTCATTAATTGCATGCAAACACAAGTAAAGACCTCGTTCGTAAAACCTCATACGTCACCAACCAACAACTTTTCAGGAGAGAGTTCAAATTTAATCTACGGTTTTACGATTGTTTTGTCTTTTAATAAAATGAAAATATATGTATTCTTAAAGTGCACTGCGTAGAAATTGGCAATTTTATAAATATCGCATTTATATTTAAATATTAAATAAATGTTTGTGTGAAATTTGATGGTTTTAAATAATACTCGTTGGATCTTTGTGGTTTTGAGTGAAAATGAAACAAAAACCCGCACGTAGTGGTTTTTCTTTTGGAACTTGTGTAGTATTTGAACTCTCCATATTTAGATTTGTATCAATGTTTAGTTAACACTGCTAAAAATCAATACAAGTCAAACAATGAGTGATAGTCGCGCTACGTCGTGGTAGAAATTTTAATTAAAGGATATTTTTTGTTCATTCATACAACTTAATATTCTCAACTGCTGTTTTCAACCAAATTAATATGGACATTTGCTATTTTCATACAAACACCATATTTTTAAGAGTAAATTTGAGGTACCTATGCATTTTTTATAAATATTGGGACAGACGGTCGCATGGACTCCAATAATATCATTTTGGAAAATATTAGATATTTGACGTTTTTAGAACAAGCTTTAATTAAAATATTAATTCTAAAAAGATAATAAAACGATGTAACATGTACTGAATAAAATTGAGAATGTTAGTTATCAAAAAAAGTATTTGTTAACATAATTAAATTCGTGTTAAAATGCAATCTTAAATCAGTCGTCAAAAATGACAATCTCCGTACTTTCAATTACGTTATATGATTTGCACATTCTTTAGATCGGTTTGAATACGATACACCTTTATTGAACGAATCTATTTAGGTTCTTACAGTTATCGTCTTGTTAAACTTGTTTTGATACGTTAGTGATTACAAACAAATATTTAATGACATTTAGTAAAATGTTTGACCACAAAGTTAATGCTTTAAATATTAAAAATACTTATTTTTATATTAATCAAACAGTATAAGCTTTCTAATTTACACATTTAGTATATATTTTTTATTCATAATATGTAAGGTCTAAGCCAATTACAACAGTTATATGAAGAAACATATGTACAAGGAACTGAACAAGACGAAAAGAAAACTATGAAGCAATGACGAACAAAGGGAGTAAGATAATGGTGCATCAAATATTTAAAAACATGATCAACATATAAGACTTCAAGCTAATCAATGCAAATCCATTTTCATACTACACTGTTTAAGTGTAACATCGCGCTTGTAACGTGTCTTTTCAATTGAACGTAGTTATGCACAAAGCAGCCATCCATATAAAAGTGAAACTGAGATAATAGCACCTTTGTGAAAAGAGTGAAGAAACAAATCTACACAACAGTTGGAATGTTTTTGACTTTGACAAATAATAAAAAAATAATATATTAGTTTTTTTACATTATAAACAAGAGTTTTATTATGTACCTATTTGACCAGTTTTAATAATTTTTAAATTCGTTAAGATTTTCTAGTGCTGTGGGGGTTTTCTGCAAATTGAGAAATACCGTTTTTGTGATTGATACAATTTTCAGAATGTGATGGCAGGCCCTACTATGCATTCATTTTATACAGTTTTTTTTTTTAAATATAAATTTAACCGGTACATCTGTTTGTCGTTGAAATAAATAAAATAAAAATAAAAT
This sequence comes from Micrasema longulum, assembly GCF_059751315.1. Classification (NCBI taxonomy): domain Eukaryota; kingdom Metazoa; phylum Arthropoda; class Insecta; order Trichoptera; family Brachycentridae; genus Micrasema; species Micrasema longulum. Next base: position 130,915 of record NW_028278642.1, read on the forward strand.
AAAATAAAATATTTTGTATGAAAGCGGTCTGTCTGTTTTCAGCAGAACATAGAGTTGACCCGATAACATCAACATCTCATATTTTCAAAATTGTGCACTGGCTGCATAACTACGTTCAATTATACTTCATTAGGAACAGCGTAGATATAATTTTTTGTCAAACACAGTCTGAAATAATAAACTAAAATGCCATCTACCGCGCGCTTCTAACAAGTCATTTTAAATTATCGTCATTGCCTAGGACCAGAAAAAATGTGTTTTTCATACCTACAAATTTTGTAAGAAGACGATTTATTTGTAAATAGATTAATCATACTTATGTTATATTATCACATCAAAAATATTGTTTAAAAATACACAATCGATATTTAAAAAAAACTTTATGGAGGTCTAACAGTTATTTATTACGCACGGTAATAGCATTTTTATTAGAAGGAAAATAAAAATTATATTTATTGGTGGTTGTTAATGTACTTAGTATCAAAACAGCTTTATTAGGTGGATTCCGCTATTTTTATTTAAAGGGTGATTTAAGTAGACCGGCGAATGTAATGTAACCGAACATCTTATATTTATGTACTCGTTAGTAATTATTTTGAATTAAGGGTATCTGCAACTGAGAATATTTATCAGAGAGAGTTAGCGTTCATTTGGTAGAAGTCCATATTATAGTTAAAATATTTTAATTGAACACTGATTTGAGTCTAATAGCTTTATTTATTCGTTTTTAAATGCTTTCACAAAAATCGTTTGATTTTTTATTTAAAAATAAATCAAATCACCGTTTCATTAGAAATAAAAAACGTTATGGTTATTTCATGTTCACTCTTTAGTTGGAGAATGTTATGGCATCCACAACCAGTTCTCTGGCCGAATTACCTCCAATTCCCGTGCGTCAGATTTTAATATGAACTGCTAACGAACTGTCAGTGGTGGTCATGCAGGACTTCGAAAACCCGTAGCCTAGTAGAGTAGACACAAACGGCGTTAGGTCTCTAGGGAGGCATCCGCAGCATGTGACCCAGAGGACCGAATCACGTCGATGAATAACCATTTGTATATTTTGGTTTGAAAAATAATGTTTATTAATGATAATCATGAGGAATATGTTACAAATTAGAAGTTAAAAACAATAACGTATACTGAAATACAATACTCCTGCCTAGTTGTCTTCTTTTTTAACGGATCTTTATCCTGATAAGACTTGACGCTACGCAGAAAACTACCGTAATGTTTAATTAGAAAATGATTTATTCACTTTAAAACTCCAAAACTTATACTGCTAATAAAAAAAATAAAGCCTAACTAGATTTATAACTAGCAAATCTAGAACTAAATATATCAGCCTTATCTTAATACCCATTACCATATCTGTGGAGTATGGGAGCAGGCGAGTGCATGTGCTAGTTGTTTCTAGAACTCGCAAAATAAAAATGAGATCTATGGCGGGTTTGTAGGCTGGTACATGAATAAACACCAATTCCAGTAAACCAGGACAGTAAATAAATTAATAGATGGCTTGTTAAATTAATGACAGGACGTTTGTTAGAACTCTTCTATCAAAATGTTTCAAAAGATTTGAAAGTAATGATAATTGATTATAATTCAATAAAGCTGCTGGAACATGAGGTTCATATTTTAGAATAAAAATCTTCTGGACACGCTTTTATGATTTAAAATGTATACTTTAATAGGACGACTGGACTTGAAAAATATACTCCAGAAGACTTCTTACCAAGGAGCATGAAATGACTTAATTAGTATTATATTTATAAATATGCTGGTTACCCTACAGATAAATCCTAACATAATTATCGCCTTATTTAAAATGTTGTTTATATGGTAAATAAAAGTAGGTTTTTAATTTTAAAATATGCGAAGATCCCTAATAACATTCATTTAATTGTGGTGTTGTTAAAAATACAATTTTTTATATTTAGAAAAATAACCTGATAAAATAACCTGACATGTACCTATAGTGTATAAAAATACCTTTTCAAATAAATATTTCATCTCAACCATGGCGGAAATCGAACTCAAGACCTCTTGTATGGTAGGGAAACGCGCTAACCACTACACCATAAGGCCAACAACTCATCTGTGGGGTATTTTAATCTCAAGTTATACTTTTAAGTTAAAGGTCATCGACAAAGAAAATATTTTTTATTTATTTTTACAAATACATATGTGTTACAAAATAACGTATTCCTAACCCTGTGAGGCCCAAGGCCCTCATTTGATTTGGGATACAACATAATGGAAAGTGGAATCATATACATTATTAAATAAGAGTAAAAATGAAGATGAAAAATTATGACGTCAACATATATTTCAATAAATATCTGGACAACACGATCAATGGCATATAAATCTCTGCAATATCTTGCAGCAACTTCCTGCAATGGTTTTTACCCTTAGACAAAATCCAAACGTGTACAACTCTCATGAAAATGGCTTTTGTTTTGGAGAAATCAATATGCTCATAGAGAAAATCATTGAAAATTTTGATAAAATTATAAACATAGAGTAATAATAAACGGTCCCAAATGTGACTCTTGAGGTACACCGCGTGTTGCTACTATTTTTCCATTAGATAAATAAAAAGAGTTCTTCTCTTATTCCTAGTCCACTAAATTTTTGTAACTAGTTTGAGTGGCACACCTTGTCATAAGCCTTTCTGAGTTGGTGTATATGTCATCAAAGATAAAGATGTAATACCTTCATAAAAGTCTCCCGACCGACTGCTAAGATACACTACCGATCCCCCCACCAACAAGTTTTGATGTAAGTACATCGGTTTATACCGACGGGTCTAGAACCCCTCGATACGTTTATATACGCATTAAAAGTGAAAAAAAATTTGTTCCGAAATTGAATTATTTTTCCATCTGTCAGATTGTCGAAGAAATCAAAATGGACATTTCGTTAGTGCTGCCAGGCTAATATTTTTTTTACCCTACTTTGCTCATCTAATGAGAGAACTAATAAAAATTGGACTTCAGATTAAACAACTCTGTGGTAGAAATTTGACCGACATTATCTTTTAAACATCAAATATTATTTAACATGATATAAAAGTATCCGTTTTATGTAGAATAAAATTTGTTTCATATTTTAAGTTCAAAGTTCATTAATTAAATTACTCTTATTAAATGACGCTTTTCTTATCTTCTCTGCTGTGTCAATCAATGATTTCGCGTGCACAATAAAATTTTAGAGAAATTAACAAATTGCTATTTTTTTACCTCATATTTGTGTTTTTCCCATTTGGAAACATTACGCGGCGACTTCACGAATGCGCGCGGCAAAAGTGGGGCAAAGTGGGACATTTTTGGACACAGTCCGATGTATTCAAATATGATTTTACGCTTCTTCTGGGCTATTCCTAGTTCCATGGTTATATGGCTACATAAATGAATAATGAAATAAATATATTAAACCATAAATCGACAGATTTTATCATAATCCATAAATCAGGAAAGATGCCCGCAGTAAAAGACTTTTTAAAAAGAAAATTGGACTTAAATAAAAAAGATTATTTTGATATAAAATGTGTGACCATGCCTAAATAAATAATACAAAAAATCACTTGATGTATTTAATTTTACTCAATAGATTCACTGGGGAATCTAACAGTCACAACATTAATCGTTGCAAGCAAAAATAAGTCATGAATATATCCAAATTTATTGCGTTTTCCAATCTAACAAACGTGAAGGTTTTATTCCGGTTCGAATAATTATTACTAAACGACACACACAAAGTGAAATTTGCTGGGGGTATGTAGGTATAGAATGGCGGTTTTCCACATTTGTGCCACAGCTTTATCGCTGTGAATGGGCAGTGGTTGCGCCAATTGCAATTCCAAATGGTTATATAACTTCCCTACCCCTAGTTAATTGCTGTGATTGAAAAATGTTAGTTAATTGATTTGATTTATACAACAGTATGACGATACTTTAAATGCTTAATCGGATTACAATTTAAATCCAAATTATTATTTGATTTTATGGGTTCAATGTAAACTGCTCCATAATCAGTTTAAAAAAGTCAAACTAAACCAAAGAGTTAGATCTACATTTTTCATTTAAATTGAATATATGATCATTTTTTTTTAAAACAACTGTCATAATTATAAACAAAACATTAAAAATAACAACAAATAACAAGACTAATTATGGGTTTCATATAAGAAAAAAATATATTTAAAAAAAAAACAATACGTACAGTTCGCTAGGGGTGAAAGGAGGTGGGATGGGAAAATAGGGAAGGAAGAGAAGAAGCAAAAATAGTTAGTAAATATAATTAAAAAAGAAATTAAATGTACACATACAACATCCATACATATACTTTCACACACACATATATATATAAATATATATATATATATATATACATACATACATTCACATACATATATACACACACATGCATATACATATGTATACACATACATACACATATTATCATATACGCATACAAATACATACGCGTACATATTTATAATTAATATTAAAATAATGAAAACTAATAAGTAAAACGATAAAAAAATAGTAACTAAAAATTTTGCTCTTGTGACGTATCTATCGCAATTTAGATATATTTTTAAAAACAGTAATTTCTTTCGTTGAGAAGATCTATCGCGCTTAAATGTTTATCATATGACGAACATACTTGATAAAGATATTCATTTTTACCCAGATTTGTTTGTTGAAGAGATGTTGAAAAAAGATGATTGAGTCTACTATTTAACCTGGGTATTCTAAATTTTATTTGTGATAATAGTTCAGCAGAACCAATTTCGTTATTTAGGATTTTATATAAATACACCTGCTCTTGAACAGTTTTACGATCTTTAAGATAACGAATTCCAAAGTGTTTTGCTGCATCTTTATTATTGGGGAAAATATTATTTGTTTTATTATAGGGGTTCGAACTGTCAGTAAGGTCGCAGAGAGTCACATCTTGCTAGAGGATGTGATTCTATAAAATGCTGTAAACGCCTAGTTGCATTCCACCAGCTACACTACTGACTATTCCAACTCGTTAGCGTCCACGTCGCGAACCCTGGGGAATGGGATTACACGCATAACGGTGTGATCACAGCAGATAACGAGATGATGAAAGGCGAGTTTTTAGCGCCTCAAAAGCTAAACCAACCAGCTAAGGTAAGGTAACCCCGACAGAAAATCCACAAGAGAAGGCAACGGGAAACCACTCTGGTCATCTTTTCCCAGGAATCGCTACGGCGAGTATATTAATAAGCAGTCGTCCTGGCTGCTAAATGTAAAATTAGCGCAGGACAGATACATATGCTTTCGCTGTAGTGATCGCAAACGTCGGGGAACCCGGCAAAGCACTAGAAGGAGAAGATTATTTGTTTTGTAATTTAAATGTTTTATCATTACAATGATGGGAAGCTAAGGACGTCATACCTTCACCATGACGCCAAAGTTGAAGATAAATTCTCTATAGCGATTACGAAGATACACTACAGACCCTCCAACTTCTAGTTTTGGGTAGGTATCTATATGTAACAAGGAGAAGCGTAGAAGCGAGTTTATAATCGCTTTGCAGTAGGCACTTTTTATCACAGAAGCCTATAATTATGCTATTAAATGGAGTGCGAGCTAAATATTTGGGTCATTTATTGGTTGGGTTCGACATAATGTTGAGATGACAAGTCGTTGGAACATACCTAGGCAGATAGATATAGTACATAAGTTAAATGTACATAATATGAAGATAGCGTTTATAATCGTGGCACAGTACCCTTATTACAATGAGAAGTTATACGGAAATGTTGCCTTCCATAAAATCTAATTTCGTCTTCGATTTCGTATCAACGAAAATTGACATCACTCAAATGACACATAGTTTTCGGCATGTTTTACATTGTCTATTTTTTAAAACAGGTAAGATTCTGCTGAGTATACGAATATCCATACTTCATTATACTATTCAATATTATTAATGCAAAAGTGAGTTTGTTTGTATTTCTTTCACGTCGCAACGGAGCAATTGATTGACTTGATTTTTTTATGATAGCCAAAAACACTGAAATTAAAACAAGGACATAAAATATAGTAACAATTAGAAACATTATTTGAAAATGAGTAGGCGGTAAAGCGGGATTTCAAAAATAATAAATTTGACGGATAATCGTATTTCTTTCATCGCAATAGTTGGAGGGAATAATACAAGCTATATTTGAAAAACATAAAATTATAATTGCTAAACGACACAACTTATTAAATAACTAAGTAATTTCTCCCTGATACCACTCGAACGAAGCCGCGGGTATAAACTTATAAAAGTTAATTATATATAGATCAAATAATGTAATATCTGTAAATAATCTAATTCTTTCCTGACCTAGTTCGTAATTAGACTGGCATTATAACAATATTTTATTTTTTGAATGTATATATATAATGTACGCAAGTACTCGTCACTTTGACTTAAACAATCTGTTCTAGGCCAAATTTGTACACCTAATATCAAATGAAAATTTCATAATCTAATCATGGTCTAGTATTTTGTTTTTCTCAGAGAGAACATTTTTCATTCCTAACTTACCACATCATTCTTACTGTGGAAATAAAAGATGAGGGATACTTTAATCCACAAATTTGGAATCACATTGTATAAACGACTGAAATATTACTAAGCCCGCTAAAGTGCATTTATTTAGAACTTTATTTGTTAAAGCTCTCTAATGGGGTGTGTAACATACCTATATTTTCACTGAACATAACAAACTGAGCCGAGGCGTTGCGCTAGTTTGAAAGCTCAGATTGTAGATTAAAATATACGAAAATAAAACCGAAATTCTGCATGTCAAAATATATACCGCAAAGCTTTGCAATTAATTATCGGTTTTCGCACAACTTTTAAGCATTTATCAGAATCAAACTGAAAAGGAATTACGAAGTTCTATTTCACACGAAAAATAAGCTTAATTGAGTCATACTTCAACGGAACGTTTTACAGTTTTGTTACAATTTTGTTGCTGAAGTAGACAATCCAATTGGTTTTTAATTGATGAATTAAAATGAAAATTATGTATTTTAGATATGCGTAGTACAAAATAAATAGTTTTAAACAAAATAATAAAAAATAATTTCAATAGTAAATGTGGGATTTCAACATAATATAATCTGATCTGCCGACATCGGACTGTATAGGTTTTTATAATTTTGTCAATGATTTTTTTCATAAATTCTGTTAAAAATAATACTTACGTAAATAGGAATTATACAATGGTCATACTGAATCGTAAAAAACTAATTTTGAAATGCTTCAGATTCATTATTTACCATTCATTTGTAGGGACAAATGTATTTTTATATATTACATACAACAGAGATGAAAAAACATTATGTAGAAGGATTAAAAAATAATAAGATATTTTTTTCTCCGAATTTTGAAATAAAAGGGGTCAAAAAAGTTGCCTGTTGCATAACTCGGAATCCAAAAAATATTTGATACTACTTTTGGCCCTCAACTAAAGCTTGAATTTTTTTGAAAAAGTCAATTTTTTGCCGGCTGTCATTTTGTATTTAAGTAGGAAAACCATTCAAATAAAATTTTATAATGGGCATTAAACCTAATTAATTAAGCATCCAACGGCGTGAGTTGTACTTTGTTTTGTAATAAATGGGTCGCATTCTCAATTCAATTCAATTTTCAATTTTTTCATTAATAGTAGCCAGGCGCTCAACGAAATCAGTTCCGTGGAGTGTAAACTTTTTACGTTTCGGTAGTTTTAAAACGTGTTCAAATTAAGTTATATCTTTACGAAAAAAATAAATATTTTATCAATATAGATAATCAACAAAATATCTAGACAGTTATAAACTGCAAACCTCGGTTAAGGGCCAAAAGTAAAATAAAATATTTTTTACGTTCAATGTGATCCAAAATGAAACTTTTTAGACCCCTTTTACTTTGATGTCTAAAAAAAACGTCGCACATCATCGGCCCACTCTAATATAGATGTGTAGATGTTCAAACATGGGCAGAATGGTGAGAGTGTAAAGTGGCCACTTAAACCAGCCAACGACAGGTCATAAGCCCTGTATATGCCTTGACTTTTATATTTCCTTCTATAAAAGTTCTTCATCTCTGTTGTAATATATTAATATTAATAACCGTAAATGGAGTTGAATCCAATTCTTTTTAACACAAAGTCGGAAACCAATAATATTTATAAAAAATGCATATTTTAAAAAAAAACTTCATTAAACTAGAATAGGGCATTTCGTTACAATTTAAAACCCTTTTTTAGCAACAGATTACGGAAATTTCATAAAAAACGCTCCTCTTTGAGGTTATACGGGGAGTTTGCGAATGCTTTATTTAAAAAACTTCCTCTTAGTAGAAAGTTTTATGAAAAACTTTCAAGTTTAATAAAGAATAAAGGCCTTCGGAGACGATTTAACATAAAAACAGGGCCCTACATGTTTCATAATCCACTTTCTGCATTAGAGAAAATATGTTTTTATTCACCAAGAAAGGTGCGGTTGTTTTTTTAACAGAAGTAATTTACCACCCAGTTTGTTTATTTAGCTTTTTTACGTCTATGCGCCAAACGATACGGACAGATAAAAAGCGCATAGCGTAAAACACAGCGCAGCCTTGAAGAGCTTTTTAGGGCTTACTTAGTATACTGAATGCGGGTTAGGTATATTATTCATGCTAAAAAGTCTAACAGCGTAGTAGTTCAAGGTACCAACTACAAAATACAGTTTTAACAATGTAAATATTATTAAGGCTTTTAAATACGGGGTGGAGGTGCATTAATAAAATATTAAAAAATAATTAATAAAATATTCATGTTATGTGTTTTTTATAAATGTGTATGCAAGTATGTGTGTGTTTAGTATATACCTACATATATCAGAATGTATGTAAAATTTTGTTCATAAAATCGTATTGTCACTTAAAACTGATGAAATCAGTATTTTACATACGCATTTTTTTCTTATCATTTTGTTTTATCATAATTCATATTATGATAAAACAATATTTATGTATTCATTAGACTAAGAAATATTTTATCTCTAAAACTTATAAAAAAAGTCTATTATGCTTTAATACAGTCAATTCTGCAGTATGGAATTATAGGCTGGGGAGGAGCTTATAGGACAAACTTAAAATCACTCTCTATTATTCAAAAAAAGATTGCAAAAATAATTCTTAAAAAGCCCAGAACTTACCCATCAAAACTAGTGTTCGAAGAACTTAATATACCAACAATTGAAGAAATTTTTAATAAAACCTCTATCTTACAAACTTTTAAAGAAAAAACAATTGAAGTGCAAAATTCAAGTAACTCTAGATTTTATAATAATTTAATTTTGCACAGATGTAAAACAATAGCAGCGTTAAACCATTATACGTACATAGATAAAAAAAACTTTAATAAACTTCCGGAAAACTTAAAATCTATAAAAAATTATCAAATTTTTAAAACTAAAATTAAAAAACATTTAAGACTCACCCCTTCCTAGACTCCATACCAAAGAATGTTTATTTTTTATTTTTAATTTACCTTGTTTACTTTTAATTTTAATTTTAATTTACTTTGTTTTAATTTACTTTGTTAATAAAAAAAAAAAATGTGAAACGAACTCCCTCTCTAAACACAAGTATCTACTTTATTAGAGAGGTAGAAACGTTATATATAAGATGTTCTGTATATTTACCTATTTTGTATTTCAAAAATGTATTTTGTAAAAAAAAAAATATGTACTGTAAACCTACGTAATTTCAAGAACTTTTTTTTCGAAAAATACTAAAAAAATAAATAATCAAAACCAACTGGAAGTGCTGCTAGGAGTAGCAGGCGCCACATTTAACACTATAAAGTCTGTCAGGAGATCGGACATTCACTCAGTGAAAATCAAATGCCATCTATAAAACGCCTGAGTAACACCTATTATCCTCTGCGGATGCGAATCGTGGCACCTCACTAAGGCCCAAAACAGCAAGTTAGTGAGTTTTGACAATAAGTGTCTCAGAAGAATCTTCGGTATGCAGTGGTTTGACTTAGTGAGGAATTAAGTAATGAGAGAACGGACGCAGCAAACTCCGGTGAAAACTTTTAAAAATATATATATATTTTCAGAAGATATATTTGCGTTTTTATGATTCACCTATAAATTTTGAGGGCCATTTTCAACGAGTTGTAAATAACTCACTATAAAAAAATGGGAATTATGTTGGGGAACAATGGGATTCGAACTACGGACCTTTGAGCCGTAAGTCTGAGACACTAGCCACGGGACCACAGCCCGATTCAATATGTCATCAAGCGGGGACCATATAATTGACTAGGCCATATACTGCGCGTGCCCCCTGAGAGCCTTAACTACGCTTGCCTACATTACAAGGGGTATTCGGGTATCGGGTATTTGGCTTCCTGAACGACCACTGCTGAATGTTCGTTGGCAGTTTATGTCAGAACTTCAGGACGAGAACCTGATTTGGGAGTATGCACAGGAACTGGCAGCCTATAGAGATGCTTGGATAATTTTTGTGGATACCATATGCTCCAACTAGGGAGCGGACATCGAATTATGATGATGACAAAAAGAATTCATGTTTTAATTATTATCGTAAATAAGTTTATAAAATAATAATATTTTGTCTCTATCCGGACGGATAAATAATACAGTTCTGTGTAAATAAGAAACATAATCCTGGACGAGTGACTCGATGGTTGCTCTCATGTAAAAATCCTGAAAAGGGAAATTGAGTGGAGAAACTTCCACCTCGTAGTGTATTGGTTGGTGTGTTCACCTACCATGCTTGAGGATGACTTAAAATATTGGTTTAAAAGGGTGATTTTACGTTGAACTATATAATTGTCCCTAGACTGGTATCTGAAGCGTAAGACCAATCACTTTTTCTTCCTGTAACAGATAATCAATATTTGTTGCATTTGATTTAATAACACAGTGCCCTATCACAAACAGGTGCAGATAAGGGTTTGATTATAATAATTGTAATACTCTTACTAAAACATATATCATATTAACTTTTTATGGTTAATTAAAGAACGGAGCAAATATTCCGGTTTTTATTCATATATATATTTTTTAAAATTATTATTTTTGAAAAGGGGCATAAGTTGGAATGTCGTAATTTTACACTACGGCTGTTTTACTTACCGACTCCTAAAGCCTAGATGGTTTTTTAATTAATTCAAAATAAATCGGAAATAGGAGATGAAAAATGACTTCTTACACGCAGTAAAAATAAAAGCATTTAGTTGTAGGGCGAAGTTTTTTGAAAATGAATGAAGAAATTAATACAAAATATTTCCATTAAAATCAACCACTTTGAACCATGTGACAAGTTTTTAATGATTAACCGATGAAAGATTGTAGTTGTAGATTTTCGGTATCCGGGAAGTCAACTCACCAATCAGCAGAACTCACCAACGACGTCATGGGTGGAGTAATTTTACAAAAAAACCCAATAAAAATATTGAATTAAAAAAAAAAAAATGGTCTATGATAGTCTATTAACAAATAAAAAATAATATTAAAAAACCCTGAACTTCCTCAGCCTGGTTTTTTTACAACACATAAGCATTTAATCGAATACTATGAACTAATAATGTTGGCATGTGAGATCTTTATTTCGTGAATATAAAAATTTACGATTTATAAACATCTAGATTAAGTTAACATAAAATGACCATTTGAATTATATATTTTTAATTTATCCGAGTAATCTTGTTTTGTAGGTAATATAAATAAGCCTAAAAAAACAAAACTTTGTCATCTATTTTCATGGAATAATCAGACAAAATGAATCAAGTGTAATAATATCAGTGTAAAAGCGAATTTTTATCAGTATACTGCCTTGTAGCTCATTATCTTGTAAAAATATAATTCTCATATCTGTCGTCATAAAGTCTGTTATTAGATTTCCCCTTTGAGCAGTGCTTTCAAGCAACAATAATATCGAAACAATGAAAACATGCTTTTACAAAACCATAAGCGGTAAAAATTGAATTATAATTAAGGTTTGAGTTTATTGAGGTCATATCATAAACCACAGTAAAATATTTTACAAATTCGACGTTTTGAACCTTATTTAATTTCTAAAGACATGAAAAAATATTTTTTCTGTATTTATTAAACGCATTTAAAAAAAAAACTCTAATATTTATAAAATAAATTCATTTTAACGTTAATTTTTAATAAACTCTGGCTAAGGCTGACTAACTGATGATAAATCCACTAAGTTCATGAAACTGTATATTTCTGAAAAAATACATTTATTTAATCAAATTGGTTTCACTTTAGTGACAATAAATAATTAAAACTTGGCTCAAATGTAATTTAAAAGGACGGCAAGAATAGGGTAATATCACATACTACAAATACCGATAAAAATATATAAAATGAATTGTACTTTCAAAATCAATATAAATATTGTGGAGAAATGTTTTTATACATAAATTAAAAAAGAAATTTAAAAAAATACGTAGCATAAAAAAACGCGACGTGTTTGGACTCGTTCGTTGTGACGTCAAGATTCGTAATAATGTTATAAACAAATTTTAATGGCCAGGAACAAATAAACGTGAATCGTGGCGTATTACGGGCGCGGCCAATGAAATTACTAATAATTAGCAAAGTTTTATGCTACTAATAATTAGCATTTTTTTTTCTCACTGGACAGTATTTCATGGACCTTTATTACTTTGAGTATGTAACAAAAAAAAGTAATATTTCCCTATTCGCTTACTAAATAACAAAACACCTAGAAGCCATTTGTCAAAATTAAAACGATTTTTTTTGTAAAATGCCGACTACTTATACAATCAGAAAAAATAGAAATGTATTTTGGGATACTAGTGATGAAAAAATTACTACTGATTTTTTAAATTTTGGTTTATTTTAATGAACACTTGGGCTGAAAGTGATCAGGGACCGCTGTTAATTTAACTTATTATGCAATTTCCTACCCACTATTAAGCACACATGTAAACACAACAACTGCATCGTTCAAAACGAATAATTAATATGCCTCCAGCAAAGTGTTAATTAAACAAAATGTTTTATTGAAAGTCAGTTTATCAGAGCGATAACAAAAACTGACATTTTGAAATCCCCAGTGTCATTGTATGTTCACATTTATGACAGGTAACTACTAATTTAATGTAATTGGTCAGCAAATAAAGCATTTAATACATACTTGTGTATTGAAATAAATAGGCTTAGTCAATTTTAATATTTACATAACCCAGCAATAATTACCATTTCCAGTTAAGAAGGTTTAAAAAAAACTAGTTTTGAGAATAGGTCTCCCAGAAGAATTTTGGGTGGGCGGGTGTTTGACTTTGTGAGGAATAAAGTAATAAGAGAGTAGACGCAGCAAACTCCGGTGACAAATGTCTTCAGGTGGAGGTGATACTGTTATATTTAAATTTAAACGATCACAAAATTCAAAATTTACACGAATCGTGATGTATTAAAGGCTTGGCCAATGCAATGAACCATTTTTGTGGGAATTTAGAAGTATAAATTTTTAAATACCTTTTATACTATCAATAAAAAAAATATTTTTTCTCGATAGTATTTCATAGAACCTCTTTAGTTTTTTTTTATTTTTTAAAAGGCATTTTTCTATGGACTACAAAATTTTAGATCTGTTATTATATCAATTAGTAACTTAAAATATTAAGTGTTTCTAAAAATATTTCTATACTATTAACGAATATTTGGAATATGCAATAGAATAAATCAAAATGTGTTATTTTTAATTAATGCAAGTAAAAGACATCATAATCTTTTACAATGATTTAACGGTTTATGTTTTATTTACCTTTTTATTTCCTTATTATTATTTTAATTTTAATGATTAATTTTTATTATTGTATTTTTTATTAAGTTTTGGTTAGACTGTTAGAAATTGCCAGTGGCGATAAATCCGCCATTTAACTATGCATACCTTTGTTATTATTTTTGTATGTATGACGTTGTATATTATAGTTAAAGATTTATTTTTATTTTTAATATATATTAATATCAGCACTACTAACTCTTATTCATGTTTGGCTCTAATATAAATTGGCGTTTTATATTTTTGTGAGATAGTCAAGTCTGGTTTTGAATGACTCAATTATTGTTCTACCTATCTTTCAGTATGTATATTGCAGGGGCGAATGCTCCTTATAATCGATTACATGCAGCTTACCATATTTTTTTGACATCGTAAGTAATGTTTTATAACACTGTAGTATTATTAGAAAAAAACAAATCACCAAAAAAATATATTACTTTTCTTGGGTAAGTAAATTTATATATTCCTTTATTCCATACAGCGACCAGTTGCGCCTCTATTGGCCAAAATTATTACTACTGGATTACACGAGATTACTCTGCTCACTTTAAAATCACTAATTCATATACGTCTTTAACCTAAAACTTTAGAATCTCGTTCGAAAAATTACACATGCGATTACAGTAAAATCTTGCAGCTTTCATTAATGCTATTTAGTTATTAAATACTTTTTTATAAGGGCTAGTATTCTTTAAAATACATCAATTTGACTAACGACAGTCTAAAAGAGGTGACAATTTACGCACTCGTTATGTGTGAGAAAGAGATAACGAATATATTTTGTTTGTCCTAACACGAAAGTTACAATAATAAGTAAGTAATTGACAGTAATTGATCATATTTATGTTTCGGTGGTTTGAAAGTAAATTTGCTTTAAAATAAATTAACATATTGATATTTTAATCGAAACGAATTGATATTTTAATCCATAATATAGTATAAATCCTTTAGTGGGTTTAAAAAAAACAAAGATTTGCTAATTGTTTTTTGATTGTAATTCGTTTTTGTGCATACGATGACAGTTGAATATCGTAGGTTATTCTTCAGTATCCATTTAAACTTTTAAAATTTAGTTAGAGTTATGATAAAAACGTTACTAGTGTATAGTGTTAAGAATAAATATATATGAAGAATTATAATGTGTATAACTTATGTCGTTTTGTGAATAAAAATGTGATATAAAAGTCGATGAAACAATGATTCTTAAAACGTAATTTATGTTTTGTTTGGTGAACTATCGTACTCGGTAAGGAATACTTTAAAATTATTTAATTATTATCATTTAATAAGAAATAGTGTTTTATTTCAAGACAAGTTATAATATTCTGATTTAACCAAAGATGCACTGGTGCGCTAATGAATTATTCAGTTTATTAATAACTTTTTCGACCCTTGGCCCAAAACGCTATATAGCTGCGTGGTTGGGTCATTGCTTTCTAACCATGCAGGCGGGGGTTCGCGTCCAAAGGGGTTCCAATTTTTTTTTGTAATTATGTTTTTTAAAATTGTATTTTTTAAATCAAGTGTTTGTGCCACATTAAAAATATTTTTACTGAAACTATTAGCCGCTGGAGCCATTTGTTAGGAATTATTGATTAAATATAAAATAGACTTGTTTTTTATATGCCATACTACCGCTATGGTCATTTTATCAGAATTTTCATAGCTTACCAATTTAAAAACTCACCGCTCGCCACTGGTATATTGTATATATAAATAACTTCATTTCATGGTGTGCTGGTAGGCACGATGAGTCTATTATGCGTAAGGTCTTAATGGTCAAAATACAAATATCGAAACATCGTTTCTCATGTTGGAAATTTCATATGTTATATTTTATTTCTTGTATTTAAAAAAATAAAGCTTGTTTGTTTCTTTATTACTGACCTTTTCGGCTGTTAAAAAAAACATTTTTATGGGGTTGAACAAACTAGTTTTAATATGAATGCTTATAATTTTAATAAAATCAAACACTAATCCACTGTCCACTTAAAATTTAAATGTCTCCCTCGGCACGGGACACCCCTTAAATGTAAAAAATGTCACACATTAGTAACACATTTTAACTTACTATACTTTTTAAAAATACAATTGAAACATCATAACATTACTTAAGAAAAATATTTTTAAAAAGGTTTCTGCCTAACTCCTTTTAATCGAAATACACGTTTTAAATGTCGTTTTTTTTTACTTACGCTTCCACACACACGCAAATGTCGCACACATACGCTTTTTTAAACTCTTTTTTTACATAAAATGACGTTTTATTATTTTAACAGTGGATTTTTTTAATTGTCTATAGTATTATTCATATATTTTTACTTATTTTTTATGTAATAGCTGTAAAAATCCCAAATATTTATTTTTATTCAGAACCAAATTTTCCTTTAAAATTTTAATTTTTTAGCACCTAATTTCAATCAAACTTATTCAATTTTTTTTTTTATATTAAGGCAATCCATTCTAAGAAGGATTTTATTCAATTTAATAGAATAAAGTTTAATTAATAACGAAATAATTTAATTTTTTTTTCTTTCTAATGCTTTGCAGCAAAAAAAAACATTTTGACTTTATTCAATTTAATAGAGTAAATATGTTTTTTTTTGCTGCAAAGCTTTAGAAAGAAAAACATTATTAAATTATTTCGTTATTAATTAAACTTTATTTGGATCACTCTACATAAAAATAAAAAAAAACTTTGTGTATATAGAGCTAAAAAGTGTTTGACGTTAAATGAGCTTTTACAGACGCATTTTCGAATTCGACTCAGTGTTGAAAAGTGTTAGTTAAAAAAAAACTAATTAATACTAAACAAACAAACAAAACAATATTCGACAACAATTTATAATCACAATGTCGTTGGCAAAACATTGAAAAGGGACGAAGTGTGTATTGTTTAAGAAAAAAAAAAACATATTCATTGTTTTCGTAAGTATAAAAATACAGGTTTTTTCCTTGAAAACTATTTCCCTTTCCACACACTGTGGTGTATAGGGCACTGTATTAGTCCACCAATAATGTAGTAAATTTATATTTTACACTTATGCTTCCGGAGCTATTCCAGGGATAGTAAAATATTGCAGTGAAGCATCTTCAAAATAAATATTACACGTTGACCTCGCCAGGAATCGAATCTAGGACCTAAAGCGTTGTTGACTAAGGCGTAAATCACTACACTATGAGGTGGACTTATCTCCACTTGATTTTTTTTTCACAATTTTTACCTGAAATTAGTCATCAAGTCAAAAACAGTCGTCTAGATTTCTGGGTTCTAGTCAATGAATACTACATTTGTGGTATAAGGGGTTAGCTATAAAGCTTCTGAACTTGCTGAAATTATAAAAAGGTGTTAAGATAAAGTGGAGCACTAGCAGTTTGGATAAGCTAAATAGTCCAAAAACTATTGAATTTATACACTTTTACGGCACACATAAAAGGATCAATATAAATTGTATCACGGACATTGAAAGATTTTATTTTTACTCTTTGTCTGCGGAAATTTGGATGTCCACAAAAAAATTATATATTGTCTTCATTTTCAGGAGTTTTTTTTCAGTTTATTCGGCTTTTTATTATATTTTGTTTGTTTCCGGGATAAAAAAAAATCGTGATTTAAAAACAATGAAGTTCAAATTTGATGATCTAAGGTAAAAAAATAATCTTCTTGTTTTCAGGCTTAAAACTTATTTCGCTGTAGCGACTTGATGAACAAGTCTCCATCATTTTTAATATTGAGGATTTGCTAGTTAAAAAAAAGACAGTATCTCAACTTCTTTGCATCACAACAGGCCAAAAATCTTCATTCCATTCCATTCCTTCTCTTTTTGCAACGTATGGTGCAGACGGCACTATATTGAGACATCAACAGCAGCGAATCTCGATTAAAGAAATGTTACATGAAAATAAAGTGATCAGTCTTTCGCTTCAGGTTTCCAATCCTGGAACCATGAAATATCGTAGAAACACTTTTTTAAAAACATACTTAATGAAAACCATATCGGAAAACCTATTGCATGGTAGGCAAATACTTAGTACATTTGAGCGCGAGGCGGAAAAAAACCTAAATTACTTTAATAAAACGCAATAACACGGAACATCGAGGTGGCAGAACTATAAGCACGTACTCGGAACCCCAATTCGCAAATCAAGCGTTATAGCCATTCAATCGTAAATTTTACGTTGACAATTTTTTTAATATCATTACTAGATTTCTGTGAAAAAAATTAAGTTTATTTATTCGACTTATTCAATTTTTTGATACCAAACTTTTTGGGTATTTTTTTTCAGGGATACACAAAACAACTTTGTTTAATGAACCGCTTTTTATTGACGCGACCAACTAGTTTTTGCAACTAAACGTTGACCTCTTCACGGTTATTTAATAACTTAAAATACATAGTATAAAAAAGAAACAGTGAACAGATTAGTGGGCGTCGATAAGGGATAATTCTGTTTTTGGTGGGGTAGGAGTAGGTGAGAAGTTATTTTTTTTGAGGTAGGGTTAGATAAAATATTACAAACAAGACCTTGTCGTAAGTTAAATCGATTGTTTTAAATATATAATATTTCTTGAATTTCTAAACTAAAGGAGTGGTTATTTGTTAAAATATGGTCTGCAAATTCCAAAAAACTGTTATTGTTAAGACATTTTGTATGCAATATTTGAGTTTGTTCAAATGTTCGTAGACAAAAGGCACATTTTTATTATAAATTTACGTAGCAAAATTATGTAGACAAAAGACACATATTTATACATTTTCAAAAAAAATAAGACACAGTGTGTAAAGTGGCCACTTAAACTAGCCAATGACAGGTCATAAGCCCTGTAAATAAAAAAATTAAGGTATTCTCCACCCCTGTTGTAATTTGTTAACATTTTATATGTTTTCTTAATCGAATTTTATTTTATTTTTCTAGCTCTGCAATCATGGCAAATTAGTTTGAACACCTCTCATTTATCAAATTTATTTGTTTTATCTTTTGTATTTTTAATAAAATTTCCTATATTCCCATTTGTGTAGAATCCCAGTGTTACGTCGCTTGGCAAATAATTAAACGTTATAATTTTACATATGTACATTTCTCTTTACATGTATATAACAAAAATTATTTTTTTCAAGCTGCATCTAAATAATAATGAGGTTAATTTAATGTGCAAATAGAGCTCGCAAACTATGCATCTTGTGCTGAATAACGAGGATATAGACAATGCATGATTGATAATGACACATCATAATTTAGAGGCAAGTCATTCACTCGGAGGTTTAACATTATGTATTATGTATGAGTGACTTATTATTTCAACGACAATTACATGTAGTCTTATGATTAACGAGCTGAACCTTGTAATGCTTTGATATTGCTTGATTTGAGTCCATACTCGTATATGGATTACAAGAACACAATTAAAATTTTAATATCAATTATTTATTAAGGAAATCATAAAGTCTTTATATAAATACAAGGTACAAAAGAACAATTAAAAAAAGTAAGACCAATTACAGATTTCACATTAATTTATTATGAATGCAGAAAAAGAAGGGAAAAAATGATTGAATTTAAAAAAAATAATATTAAATAAAAAATACATAAAAGGGATAAGACATTGTATAGCTCCAACTCGACTTTTTTTCCATCTCTCTCTGCTTCCATGAACATTTATATTTCTTAGTAAAAATTCACGACTAACAATAATTAGTTAGATGCAGGTAGTAAATGTACTTATGAATAAGTTTAAATGAAGAGTTGAAATTAAGAGTTGAAATTGAAAAAGTTGAAAAAATTGAAAAGAATTTAAATTAAAAAATTAAAATTGAAAGGTATAAATTAAAAGTAAAAATTAGAAGGTTAAAAGTTAAGCTGGAGATAAATTTAAAATGTCTCTAACAGATCTGATAAAAATATGGTATTTACGGTGTAATATGCCGATGTCACTAAAATTGTCATTAAGGGTAATCTGTATTCTTCGAAAAGTGTTATTTTTCATTTAATTAGTCATTAAGTTAGGAACGTCGAAGTGTACAGATTGACGAGTTCTACGGACAGGGACTCGATATAAAATGCTCCTAACAATTTCTGGGCTATCAATTAGGTTATGTAGAAAAGGGTCATATCCAACATGGTACGCTGAGTTGCGAGATTTCGAACCTTATGAAAATAAAGCGGACTTAGTCCTACTTGAAAATGAAACTTTATTATTTTTATTTATTCATTAACTTTATTATTTTTGAAATCTAGTTGTCTAAGAAAATAGATTTGGATATGTTCAATACGATTTTTGTAAGTATTGTATCTAGAATTACAAATCGGCGAACCAAACTCTAGGACACCACGTGCATATGAAAAAAAAAAGTTTTCTTAATGCCTCAGTTCTTGTGATAGGTTTGGTTGATCGTATGACAAACCCCAACATTTTGTAAGCTTTTTCCATAGTATTTTCTAAATGTTTGTTAATTGTAAGTTTACTATCAAATACATCACCAAGGTCACGGACTTCCGAAGAAGAATGTATAGTTAACTCGTTGATTTTATGTAAATAATTTATTTTTTTATAACGCATGCGGTAAAAAGAAATTTTCTGACACTTTTTCATGTTAATAGACAATCTGTTTTTAATGCAATATGTGTTCAATCTATTAAGGTCTTCTTGAAGATGTGTACCGTCTTGATCATTATTAATAGGGAAGGTACCTAGGTACTTGCAAAAATCATTCTATATTCTCAAATATTATTTTTGAAAATGTTATACTCTATTTTTCTGACTAACAGGAGTGCACTGTATTTAGGAATGCGATTTTCAAAAATGTATAGAATGTCAGTTGCTATTATTTTGATATGACCAAAAATACAGTAAAAATAAATAAATGGGTGGACATTATAAAAAAATCAGGAAATAATCTGATTAGGATACATCCGAAATGAATGTTTGTTTACATTCAAAAACAATTTTTTTTTACAAAAAAAGATAAAACCTTCCATTTTTTTATTATATGCATTCTCGTCAAATGCAACTCTGGTGATGAATAAAAAAAACATTTACGCTCCGGTTTTTCAACTTAATAAATTGAATGTTTTCATTGTTATAAATATGATATTGGCAAAGATATACATTTTACTGAAAACCTTACGTAAATCAGTCTAGTGGTGATTTAGTATATCAAGAACACACATTCAAAAATTGACTTTAAATATATAGATTATCTTAATTCACAAATCTGTGAGGGGAAAAATGACCTGAACCCCGGATGAGTGTTTTGGACTCGATGGCTACTGTCAGTTATTAATACTAAAAGGGAAATTGAATGGAGATATTTAGCCTAGTAGTTTACTTTTTCGATCACTCACCTACCTTGGTAAAGGCCCCAGGTAGGTATTTCTTAGTAGGGTGGATGCGAAATATTGACTTTGACTTTGAATTGGCATTTGAACCAAGGAACTGATCACCTTAACATCCAACGTATCGAAAATGATCAAGTTTCTCTACAACAAGAATGAAAATGCAATGTCATATAGACTACTGCTAGCGAATAGGAGAATGACGCTAGTGTTTATTCGTGGATATAAAAATCTTTATTTAATTATTATTATAACTAATGGCCGTAGCCAATTGTACAAAATTAAATTTAAATAAAAAAATACATAATATAAAGAAAACATAGTAAATTGTTATGGTTAAACTCAGTAAAAGTAATGATTTGTAAAAAAAGAATAAAAGTTTTATTGTTAAACAGTGAAGTGCTTATGGAAGACAAGTAGTAAAAAAGTGATGCATTTTGGGTTTGTAAATTTTACATAGGCACTCATTATTTGGCACATAAATTATGCAAAAATAAAAATAAACAGACCTTTATATGGGTGTATTATACAAACAGACTGAATCTCCGGTTCATAGGTTATTGTTGCAAAGTCAGTAGTACTTACTTCCTATGTATAACCGAATGAGCGTGAGCCCATCTAGGCATCAAGTATAACTGCTTGTACATAAAATATTTCAGAGGTCTCAAACTACTTATTTCATTTATTCTATCTTCAAATTAAAGAAGTTAAATATTAAAATTAAAATAAAAATGTTGCATAAATAAAAACTAAAAACAAACAGAAATATAATACATAAACATACAAACATACATGCATGCAAATATGCTTCCATGTGATACAACACATGAATAAAAAAGTACGGTGAAATTATTTATATCTTTTAAAATCTTTATATTATATTCTATTAAATTTATTTCATCTCTTTCAAAGTACTCCCTTTCCGATAACATGCACTTATGCTAACGTTTTTTTAATCCTTGAAAGAATTGTTAAAGTAGATTTTCGGAATGGCCTTTAAAGCACAGAGCGAATAATTTTTTATTTATTTATTTATACGCCCCATGGACTTTCACATTTATTAACAATAAGTTTTAGTTCAGTAGTGTAACATAAAGACATAAATGAAGTTAAATGTCAGAATAACATACGAAAGAATAAAAAAACAATAATAAGTTAAAATAAGCAAATGTACCCACAAAGGAATATGAGTATACGGAATGATACTAAATTTGTGCACGTTTATAAACATACACATACATACAAACGCATGTGCATACAAACGCATGTGCATACAAACACATGCATGTTAATATACACACACATTAATATAAATATAAATATGATTATAGAGATGCATAAAAACCTAGGAAACATTTAGTAAAATTTATTAAATATAGAGTATTATTAAGTAATAATATTAAAAAATGCTACTCCATTACGAGATCAGTGCCACTATTCAGCATATAATTTTCGAATCAATGCACAGATTGCACAAATGCACAGCAATACCCGCCCCTCCCGCCCGCCTTCAATAAAGGAATCCATCAGTACAGAACCTGATCATGGCAATAAATTCGCATGTAGCCAGTGAAGTGAACAAAATTTGTACTCCTTGCAACATATACGAGTATGTGTGCGGAAGGTAAACTGCGGTTGGTATCTCCAAAAACCCCACTTTTGCAGAGAGACAAATTGATAATTTTTCAAACATGAAAAGTTTTGTATTTTTCAATGAGTGGCTTTGAAGTATGTTTTTTCTAAAATACCTTGATACGCATTTTAAAAATCTTTTGGAGTACTGCATGTTTTTTTACTGTCCTAGCTAGATGTATATACTCTTAGGTCCTTACCGTATAATTTGGTGTGAAGTTACGATAAAAACCAAATAAACAATCTTTGTTAATAAAGAAATTTGGAGTAAATGCTATTTACTTTGTGATAGAGGAAAGAAAAGTTTTCGAGAGAGTAATAATTCAAATCCATCAAATTTGGAGTTACCGAAGATTACCTTTCGCATGCAGATAAAGAATTTAAACTGTTAAATCAGTTGCCAAAATTAAATAGAGTTTCAGTTTCCGAATATGAGAACGGGACTTTATATTATTATGAATAGAAAAACATGATCATTTCTGTAAATCAAAAACCGTGATTCACTTTTTTAACTCTTGTGTGGCTGTGATGTAATACTAGTCGACATAAGACATAAGACTTTACACATCTCTCTTATTTTTTTATATGATTAATTCATATTTTTCTTAATATTCAAATGGACATTTTCACACCCGATTTAGAAATTAAAATTCGTACAATTTTGCTTAATGTTAATACAAAAAATATTTATCCTTGCTAAGGGAAGAATGAAAAATTCATTCTTCCTTCATACAGATACCTTATACAAGAGAGAGCACGAAGATCAAAGTCATAACAAGGAAGACAGAGACGCTGTTCTACAGCGGGTGTTGTCTAAAACAGATTCAGTCTTCAGTCGGTTGATGACAGTGATGAGAGATGCACGCGTGTAACATGGGCGGCGTATTTGTGATTTTCAATTTATTTTTCTATAAAAATGCAACATTTTATGTGTGTTCGCATAAATTATGGAAAAGGAATTATTAAAAAGTATGACTTTAAGTTTTTTTTTTTTTAAATGTCTGAACTTTAAAATATTCCGTCTTTTGCTAGTGGTAACCCGACGTTTCATCACCGCACGCAAAGGGATTATTTATCACAGTCTTTTAAGAGTTAACCAAGAAAAACGTATTCGACCAAGTTTTATTCAAAATTGATCAAACTGAAAGTTAAAGGAAACACGCCTTTGGTAAAAACAAGGTCATTCGTCTTTGAAAGCTTTTGCTTCTATAAAAAATGAGATTTTTGGAATATTTTATTTAAAAAATACACAGTAAAGTAATTTAGTAGAGTTATTATTCTTTATATTATTCTTAGATATAATTTATAATATCAAAAATTATTTGATCAGTTTGTTAAACATTTCCGGGAATGATAAAAATATACTATAGGTTCTATATTTAAAATAAGTATAATGAATTATGAAGCCTAAATATTATAAAAATGACACACAGACCTAAGTTTTTTAATATAACTTTAAAATTTATACCTAAATCACAAACGTTCGCGATTTTCTTTATATAAACAATCTACCAATTTATTATTCAAAAAAATTTATTATTTAAAAATTTATTATTTTGATAAAAATTACAAAAATAATCTCAACATATACCAACTTTGAAATTTTATATTCCTTTGTAAAAAAAAAAAAAAGTTTTATTAGGTTATTAATATTGTTTCATTAAAAGAATAACTGATAATTCAATATAAATTATTTTTCGAGAACTCGGAACAGCAACCATATGTTGAAAAATATGCTTATTTGTTTTTTATAAATTGTTTTATACAACTTTCGTAACACTTTCAAGTTTGTTAGTAAATATTCTTGGTGGAAGTAAAGAACTATATTTTAATAATATTGAAAAGATTTATAATAGTATTCAATTATAACTGAAGGTAATATACGATTCAGAAAGATAATCACATTTAAACATATTGTGTTTTATGTGTAAAATCTGAACATATACAAAATTTTGACAAATAATTTTGATGATATTTTTCAGTCAGATTCAGCGCACGAATACAAATAAATACCAAGAGTAAATAAAAAATCTGAATTAAATCACCATACCATTTAGCGGTGAGAGAATTTCATATGAATTCGTGCATTTTTCGATTTAACCAATATTTTATTGTTTGATTTAAAATTGCGCGCCAATCGCCCAGAATTGTTTAAATAACACAAATTCATTGGGTCTGATGCACATGCCAACATACTAATTTCAAATCAGAAATGCAACATTTTAAACACGGGGCTGCAAAATTAACCAAGTCAACTATTTCCTGCTCATGTTTTTTTTTCAAATTAATTTGTTTAGTTTTTTTATCCATGTAAAGGCTAGTTGCGCCTCAAAATTTTAATAAGTTTTAAGTTATATCATGATGCGTTTTCTTTAAAACAGGCAAATGAGTTGTGTTATCTTAGTTTTTTCCTGAAAACCAAACGCGATTTTTCAATACTTTTTTTAGTGCAACTGGCCTTAATACAGATATTACTCATTGAAATGTCGAATCTAACGGCAAATGCAAATCTACATGTCAATTTGTGGAAGAACAATCGTTAGCTATTTCCACTTCCGACTTCGATCAAAGTTGGAACTGGCATAAAACGGATAATATCAAATAATTTCTCCTTAGAATTCTGACCGATAAATGTCAATATTATTTATTGGACGAGAAAATATAATTCGAAGCTTTTTAATCAGATATCATTACGGAAATACTAAAGCTTAAATTGATACGAGTATATAATACGCACATTAAAATAAATATTAATAAATAATCGTGAAAAACCACATACCGATATTTTACGTCAACCTGTTTTGAGACGTGCCGGTCTCTTCGTCAGTGCACTGATTCACTAACAGGAAAATCCCACGTGAATAAAACCAACATGTCGATAGGACACACGCTGTTAGTAGCTAACATTTAAGTGCAGTGATTTTTTTTTTTTTTTAATTTTGGAGAAATACTCGAAAAAATGGAATGAGGAGGAACGAAGGAGGATGAAATTACTTGGTTCAACATTTAATAAAATGGTTGACCAGAAGTTAATGTTTTCAATATCTATATATATATATATATTACCATTTTATTAAATGTTGAACCAAGTAATAAATATATATAGATCATAAATAAATAGCAAGTATATATATATATATATATATATATATAAATATGTATAAATACTTGCTATTTATTATATATATCCATATATAAATTTAGGTGCCGTATGTTTGTGGCCGCAAATCTCGAAAAAGATTCGATAGATTGACTCAAAATGTTAGCAGATCATTGCATTTTAGTAAAAAAGTGCTTTTGTATACTTTTTAATTCACAGTCTGATGTATTCAAATATGATTCGACGCTCTTTCTGGACTATTCTTAACTCTTTGTATTTAGTATTTAGGTATATATTAAAAAATCTTAAACATTTCATTCTTTCATACCTATTGAATGGGCATGAAAATCAGGTTTTTGATTTTATAATTTACCTTTTTTTAAATAGGATCTTTTTACGTATTTAAAAAAGAAAAATCATTTAAAATAACCTAAAAATACGATAGTACTGGCATTATTGTTTTTTCCGTCTTACGTCAGATATATTTTCAAGAATGGTTTAAATATGCATACTTTGAATTACCAAAAAAACAAATCGTTTCGCGATCTATAGGAAAAACTTAAAAATGTATTACGTTACCGGGCCGCATTTTCCCCGAATGTTTGTTGGAAGCGAATTCGGCAGACATGACGTGTGACGTCAATGTTAGATGCCGTTAATTGCGAGCCATTTTGAATGTGCTCGTTTCGAAACCCGATAATTATAAAATGAAAACTAGAAAATAATTTATACCATTAGAATTGTAAAAATATAATGATTTGGGCCACTGTGAAATTTAAAAGATTTCATTCATAATTCATGTATCTATCTGCACCCCATAATGCATCATCACCATCATCATTCCCCTTTCCGCACCTAATGGTGCATAGGGCACTGCGTTGGTACACCAATCGCAGCTTATCTTGATAATTTTTTGTATATGATCAGTCTTACGCTTCAGGGAATATAAAGGATTATATTGCAAAAACACGTTTTTAAATAAGCTTTTCATGTCAACCATGCCGGGAATCGAATCCAAGACTTCTTGCGTGACAGGTAAATGCGCTTATTACTAGATCACGAGGCCGATTATAATGCAAAGGGTGTCTCAATTATTTTTATATTGAGTTAAGGTATACATAAGGATAAATAAATCAAAAGAATGAGAAAATATATTATCCTTTTAAAAAAATGTGACAGCAACCGTCATCAAGTGGAAGCGATACGTTTGGCTGAACCGTATACTGCGAATTCCTCCTGAGACCCTTAACCATGTTTGCCTGCTTTACAGGACATCAGGGGGTAATAGCAAACGCTATCTTCATCGGTACGTACCGAGACGGTACACTGAACTTCTGTACTATCTCTCTATCTACCTATAATTGTCATTCTTGGCGTTATATGATCAAATTCAACCAATAAGTGATGCTGAAACTTTACTCCAGATTCCTTATTAAATAAAGAATTAATGTAGTTCTCTTTCGTGTTTCAAATAGGCATCAACGCGATTATAAACTCAAATTGTATTGTATTGTATTGTAATAACTGCAAAAACATGACGTCTGAAATGTGCATAAAATACTGGGAGTAATCATTGATCATCTTGAAGTAATTGTTAATAAACTAAGATATTTAACGATTGTGTTCTAACGACAAAGTATTTACGCCCAGCTATATACGACTAAAATGGTATTTTATGCACTTGTATAGTCATCGCTTTCCTATGGAATAATTGGATGGGGGAAGGGAACTTACAACAATCATGTTAAACCATTAGAAACTATTCAAAAATGTATATTAAAAATAATGCTTCACAAAAATCGCAGTTTTCCCTCTTTCCAACTGTTCCAAGATGCTAAACTTTTAGATGTAAGACAAATATATTGTTTTCAATGTTTAAAATATATATTTAAGAACCAACATTTGTTTACAAGTAATTCAAATAGATCAGGTCAAAGAAAGAATCGTGTGTTAGAAATATCTCATTGCAAAACGAGGTTCGCACAGAGACATGCATATTTTATGGGCCCAAAAATTTTTAATTCTTTTTTTACTGATAATATTTCATTGATTCCAAACTTTCAAAATGTTCCTTCTTTTAAAAAACATGCACTATCCTGGATTCAAACTAAAGATATGAACTCTTTTTTTCTATGATTTATTTTGTTGCCCTTTAATAATAAGGAATATTTTGTGTTTTTTTAAAAATATTTTTTATTTCCTTTTTTAATTAGTAAATAAAAAAAATACCACATTGTCTTTCACGGAATACTTTATTTTTTCTTTCTTATATTATACAAAATTATTATAACTGTCCATTATTTACTTTAGAAGCAAAAATTCTTTAACATTCTCTTGTATACCCACGAACAGGCCATGCCTTTGTGGGATTTTTGTTTACTATTTTTCTATTAATATGTACTTCATTGAAATGTAATTATGTATTATTATTATTAATTATTATTAATGCTTTTTTTTAAAAAAACTCTATTTCATTATCATGTTTATTGTAAAAAACCAAAAAAAAAAAAAAATATTTTTTTTAAATTTAAAAAAAAAATAAAAAAATTTATACCCAATGAAAGCAAAAATGCTCGCTTGAACTTGATTTTTAACAATTGCCAAGATGGTGTGGTTAACTTTCGTCAGTATTTATCTACCAGGTATAACAATTACGGCTTTTTTGACATCTTGATACACACACTCAAAAAGATAGTTAAAAAGGTGGAAGAAAAGGTATTTGGTGGCAACATTTTTATGGGTAGATGCTTCGATATGTTGAAAAGGCAGCATCAAGTCATATTATCTGTGCATCTAACCGTTTGGAACTATCTCTTTGGAAGGACACCAATTAAACTAATATGCAAATCCCACTATACACCCACTAAATAAAACTATTGTCTTAATTAAATAATTCAAAAGGTTGAATCTTACCCGCATCAAAAACGTTTCAGTTTTGTAACGTCACAAACATAAACTGATGGAAGAATTGAAGGACTATTATTATTATTATTATGGATAACTTATATAGCGCCATTTTCGTAATAAATACCTTAAAGGCGCTTTACATAGTAATTCTATTGTTAATTTTTTTTAATTGAAACAATTTATTTTGTTGTCACATGCTACGGATTTATTCAAATGATTTACCGAACAAGTGGGTTTTAAGTTTTTTCCGAAACATCACTTCACTTTCACAGCCTCGCACCTCTACTGGGAGAGCGTTCCGTGCCATAGGGCCTGCGACCGCAAATGCACGTTCAGTAAATTTAGTGCGACATTTGCGTAGAGGTATAATAACTTTTCCTCTCGGCGTAGACGTAGCTGATCTAAACGTGAGACGCCTGTCAGCTAGTTCATCTGGAGTGCATAGTTCCCTTAGATATTCCGGAGCAGAGTTGTGCAGTGACTTATACATAAGCCAACAGAGTTTGTATTCCACCCTCTGTGGAAAACGTAGCCAGTGCAATTCCCGAAGTAGTGGAGTGATATAATTGAATTTAAAGATTCCAAAAATAAGTCTCGCTGCGGCATTTAATACAGATTGTAGGCGAGTCATTTTGTTCATTATTAGACCTGCATAGATACCATTACAATAATCGACTCTAGACACTACAAACGCATTCACTACAAAGGCAAATTTTTGCGTATGCATTTAATTTGTCTCAGCTGGTAGAAGCATGAACTTTTCGTTCTACTAATTTAAACGTCAAGAGAAAGGTCAGAATTGAGTAAAACTCCCAGTAGTTTAACGGTGGGTAAAGCGGTACTCCCTACATTAGATAGAGCCTTATCCTCGATCAAATTCTGTCGTCTGGCTGAAGCCACCCACAGTTGTTCAGTTTTCGATAGGTTTAATGTTAGTCTGTTTTCAGCCATCCAGTTTCCTATTTTCTTGATGCATCCATTAATTAAATTGACAAGCACACTTCTCTCGCCTGGTTTGCAATAAAAATAAATATGCGTATCATCTGCACAGCAGTGAGACCACAATCCACATTCTTTGATAATGTTCTCTATATCTTTAGTGTAAAGGAGATAGAGGAGTGGTCCGAGCACTGACTCTTGAGGCACTCCTGTAGACACCCAAAAGTTGGTTGAGCTTTTACCCTAGAACACAACTGTATACTTTCCTTCATTAAGATATGAACTGAACCACATATGTGCCTGATCACGGATACCATAAGTTTTCTCCAGACGTTCAAGCAAAATATTATGGTCTACAGTATCGAATGCAGCACTCATGCCCAGAAGAGCCATCAACACCAGATTATCAGAGTCTACCGCCGTTATAATGTCAGATAGTACTCTTATCACTCCCGTCTCCGTGGTATGAAAACGTCAGTATGCCGATTGCCTTACCGAAAATAAAGAATTCTGTTCGATATAGTTAACGAGCCTATGAGAAACTATTTTTTCTAGTATTTTTGATTCAATGGGAAGATTTGAAATAGGGCGAAAACTGGAAAGATCTTCCACATCTAGTTGAGTTTTTTTTTAATTGGAGTAACATTTGCTTTCTTAATGGCTCTCGGAACAATGCTGCGCTCCATGGATGTATGAAATAAATCTGTTGAAAATGAAGCTAATATGTTAATGCATTTTTTCAAAAGCCATGTTGGCATCGGATCTAATATATATTGTTTGTTGGGTAATGCCGCAACAATTTTTTTAACCTCATTTATAGATGTTGGTTCAAATTTTCTGAATTTGATGCTGAATGACTATATAATAGATGTTAAAATATAAGCAGAATGGTGAATATTACACAGGGTATGAAGTGGCCACTTAAATCCTCATAGAGGTTATTAGCTCTGTAGATGCCTAGACTTCAACATCCCCTTCTCTGGAATATTTCTCTGATGTATTTAAAATAAATCTCTGTCGTAATATGTTAAATACTCGTATACAGAAGTTAAAATCTTAAACACAAATAATAAAAGATATAAAGTAAATAAAAGTTACATTTTTTACATTAGAAAGGCTTTGAAAAATAATTCCCCTTAAATCAATAATCAATTAACCTTTCAATATAGCCGTTATCGTGTTACGATGTTCCAATGTAGACTAAAATTCTGTCTTACTTTGTATATTTGGTAAACATACTATTAACATTCTTTTATTTATTTTTCATTATGTGTTTTACTATATTATTTATGTTTAAGTAAGATTGTGTATCTTTAGCGTATGTGTTCTGTATACTAACGTTATAACGAAATTAAAATTCTTATATTTGATCAGAGTTATGCATTTATAATTAAGCAGTTTTTTAATATTTTTTTGTTACTGTTATATTAGTATAAAACTACTCATACTTAAAAAAATTAAAATAATCGATCTTTGAACAGGGTGAGGCATGTAAGAAGGAGAATATCTTTACCAGAGGATTTGGTTTTGATATTTGATTTGATTTTGGATTTGGTCTGTATTCATTTTCTAATTCACTAGTTTTATATAAATTCCCTGGTATTAAATATGTTTACTTATTTATGCAATAAGTTTTTTTTTATATGCAAAAAAATTATCATCCTTAACCAAGTAAACTTTTTCTCCTCCCTTCCTCCCCCCACTTTTTAAAAACTTATTTCTTCCACATCATATATTTTTATAAATTATAATCAGTGCACGTTAGTGCTAGCTACTTAAAGCACGTATCATACGAGCACGTGGGTTAATACCCGTATGCAGAGACAAAACTTAAGGTGAGGAAAGTACATTCTAATTTCAAATGCAGAGAATAACCCGAAGGTGAAGACAATAGAATGTACTTTCCTCATCTTAAGGTTTGTCTCTGCATACTGGTATTAGTGTTTTTGTGCAACTACTATGGTGAAGGAGTATCGTGTGATTTACATGGAAGTTTAATTAGTGTTCTGACTAAGAGACGGAAACATCTCGAAACTGGTAGACATAGAAAAGTCAATAAGTGATTATATATGAGTACAAATATTTATCAACACTTGGAGCGGCATAGTCACTGAATTATCAGAATCATCACTGTCAAATGCCCATAGAAGAATACAAAACCGTTCCAGATGGAGGAAGACTGTCCACAGACGAGCCATGCCTGGAGTCATGCCTGTAGGCGTAACACCATTCTCAGACATGAGGCATGTACATGCATGGCAGGTAATTGTTAACTCTTTCCAGATAATTTCAAATGAGGTTATGCAAGAAACAAAACTTACGATGCTCATTATACAAGTTGAGAAAAAATTTAAAACAGGAATATTTGGATTGGTGAGTCGTTCTCCAAATCAAGACCTTAAATTTTTATTGGATCTCTTCGATGATTGGTGTCAAAAAACATGTAATAAAAGAGGCAAAAACAATATTACAGCAAAAAATAAATAAATATGGATCATCAAAAGAAAATTAGAATATGCGAAGTAAATGATGAAGAATATTGTTTTGTGATGAAAGTAATAAACAATATCATGCCATCAAAAAAAATATATTAAAAAAAAACTAACACAACAACACTTGTGCGAACTTCAGAAACAGGGAAATGACGCATACAAAGTTGCTCAAAAAATTAATTTAAATAAAGAATAGAAAATACGAAAAAAAAAACATAATGCGTCTGAATTGAATAACTTGTAATGTTGTCACTGAAATTACGTTTGTACATATTGATTATAATGTAAGTTAGTTGTTTATTTAACTGGTTGTTTTTTTTTCTTCCATTTATCTAAAAAACTTCATTGCATTAAAATCCTCTAGTTTCCAAATATCAAGCCCCTTCGACCAGCAATCATTTGGCGCCACACCGTTACCATTTACTGGACTTATATTTCTTAAATAATTGATATGAATAAAACCATATATTTTAAAAGATTACATGATAATATATTAGTAGAATTATACATTATTTCAAAGATGTTTTTAATGTTTATATAACCTTGACTGAGAAGTGGAGATAAATAATTTTACATTTTTTAGCGGGCAAAAAATTATACGTAGGTAATTATTATCATCGCAAACCCTAATCTGCATGTGATGGTGCATAGGGTACTACATTGAAAAATAAGATGCCGTGTATCTTGATCACGTGTGACCGGAATATAAGGTGATCAGTCGAAGACTTCAGGTGCCGATCCAGGGACAGTAAAATAATGCAGTGTAAAATCACCATATAAACAGATATTTCATATCAATCCTGGGTTCCTGGGACCCCTGCTGATTCTGAGATCCTGGGTATTTTGAAGTGTTTTTATAAAATTACGTATTTTTGCAGAATTCCTTTCTAAAGTATAAATTAATTTGCTAAAGATAACGAAATTAATTTAAAAAATGTTTTTTACTTTATTTCATTGACAAAATTATAATATAATTTATACGCACATAATATTATTTGGTGTCTCAAGCTGAATGAAGTTTTTTATACTCTTGATTCTATTTCTCCCTATTTTATCGGAATTGTGAATGAGACGCGTATAGTTTTGCGATACTGTATTTAAATAGTTAACGTGAAATTTCCAGTCGGTCGCTGGATCCAACTCGGGAAAAGGACTGAACGATAGATTATATGCGCACTTTAGAATAGGCGAGCACGTTGTCTCTTTTTACGTCGGGTAGTAAGCTTAACGATATACTAGGGTATGGGGATTGAATGCCCCTACTGGCGCACTGCGGAGATGTGAAAAAGTATATAAATAGAGACATGCATCTAAAAATTCTGACTTTCTTTAGTTAGCAGACTCCTTGGTGGATAAAAAATATATCATGGCGGCTAATGATATACATTTAAGAAACGTAAATAAACACCTGAATAAATTAATTACTTATAAAAAAGTCTACAATTCGTATTGTGGTTAGCTAGTTAAATGCTTTACAACCATTTTCATGTAAATGTTGTATGTTTTAAAACATGAAAATAAGGTTTATCTTTAAAAAAAACGTGTGGCAAAAAGTGTTCAACCTTCCGGATTACCTTGCCCCGAAAATTTTTCTGTTTTTTTACGGAGTCCTAGTTTACGAATAAATAAATATACACATAATAACTTTTGTTTGTAAATATGTATCTACTTTGTTTAAAGTTTTTGTGAATAATTGGATTTTTTTTATCTGGATTAATTACCTTTTCGACAAATAATCCGTTTTTTAATTCTCAACATTTCTGGTAATATATTAAATCTTAAACTCAGGGAAAAAGTAAGAAAGGTACCTTTTTTCTCATTAAAGCCAAGTTGAAATGCCAAAGGTACTCAAAAATATTCATTGAATTTTTCGCGGTTAGGTCTTGGGAATTCTTTCAGTTTTTCCTTTCCCTTATTCTCCATTTCTATTATATTTTCAAAATAAAATACAGTATTGATGCTTATTCGTGCATGACGGGTTATTTTGAGATAAAATGTTATTTTTACTTAACAAAAACAACGTGTTTATCAAACCACAATAAATTTAATATAAAGGTTTTAGTACACCAACAAAAAACATTTTGAAAGAAAATATTGAGTTTTCACTTAAAAGTTATGAGAAAAAGCTCAAATATTCAAAGGAAAACATCATATTTTTTTTTAATGCCTTTAAAGACAGTTATAAGTAGTGTATAAATAAAATATGTAGGTACTGGCAACGTTTTGGCTGTTTTTTAGAACTTTTTCTTCAACTATGATGTTTAATCGATAAAAATGTAAAATATACTTTCTAGGTCTACTATTAGTATTAAAAGATATGATATTTTTTTTAATAAATTTGAATATACCAACTCAAAATATTTTTAGTATACAGTAAGGCAGATTTGACACGTTAAATAACGTCGTCTCTGGTAATAGAAAAAACCTTTTGAACTTTTTCAAAGATGGTAAATGGTAATTATATTTATTTGTTTATACATTTCATAATATTTACAATTTTTTGTTCACTTTGCCCAGCTGTATGAAACAGTACTTACGATTTCCTTGTTATATGACTTTGAAATATTTTATTATTAAGTTTGTTTTTTATAATTATTCTTAAATTGTTATATTTTATAATATTAATATTTTTTTTATTTTAAATCTTGTACAATTTTAAGATTTATTTTTTTATTTTAAATGTTGTATTAATTGTAGGTTTAATTTTTTTTATAAATCTTGGGTAAAAGGAAATTTATGTTTTTAAAAAAAAAAAATATTAAGCCAAATATGTTTGTATTATAACTTTTTGTAAAAGGTAGATTGCCGTTTATGTTAATAAAAAATAAAAAGTAGATGCAGCGGAGGGATAGGGGTGAGGTATAATTCGAAGAGGAGTGTTGTCGTGATACTAGTTGAACAAGCATAATGCCTTACCTTTTGCGAACATGCACAACAAATTCACACCTGGAAAAACTGCCAGAGACAAAAAAAAACGGCAAAGGCGCTGAAAGTAGAGAGAAAAAATTAAGATTTTACGGAAGCACGTGCGGTTTCACTTACGATGCTACGCATAATCAATCAGCTTGAGGCTCCCATGAAATACATTACATTATTGATGACAGAGTTGGCTGGGGGTTGCATCTTGAGAAAGAGGCGTGAGAGACTCGTCAAGTCATCCGTGTATTATTTTTACGCACACATATCTATGCATCACAGTATTCCGAATACAATATTGGTCATGAGTCCGTGAACAGAAACTCATTAGGCTTTCGCGGTTGCGACGTATTTTGCAAAGAAGACTTCGGCAAATGTGGCATGGCGACGTTCTTGCTCTCGGTTCAATCGAAGATCAAATAATGGCCGCCAAACTAGTTGATATGAACGAGAATGCAGAAATTAAAAAAAAACTAGGATCAGTCGGAACCTCAACCAGAACCTTCAACTTCTGTTTTGAGTCTGGAAAACGTGAACCGGGAGAGATTTTTTTTTGCGAAGTCTTGAGAAAGTGACGAGGCCCGTCTTCACGTTGAAGGGTATGTTAATAAACAGAATGTGCGCTACTGGACCGAGAACAATTAGCAAAAAATCTTTCAAAAGTCATTTCACAGCCTGAAGACCGTGGTTTCGAGCGCCATTTCGGGCCGACAAGTAATTGTGAAACAGTTACTTCAGAATGATATTGCGCGATAATGGATAACTTTTTATACCGAAGCTGGAGCACTATAATAGCTTTAATAACACAACTTATTTCCAGATAGGTAGGGCTACAAAACATACCACAAGAGCATCAATGGCCAAAGTGAGGAGCATTTTTTGCGGAAAATTAATAAGTCGCTTCAGTGATCATTTGATCTTACCCCGTGCGATCGTTTATTCTAACAACTTAAATTAAAATACAGCGAACCAATATGCTAACAACATCGATGTCTTTAACGTGAGTCTTGTAAGTTTTAAATATCAATGTTTATGTTCCATATCAAATAGAACTTAATATTCTGTTCATTTTGTATTTTGTTTTAACATAATGTACCTAGCTGCTTTAAATCTTTAACTGCATTTTTTTAGCTTATTTAAAAAAATATATTTAAAATAATATAGAAATATTATTATTATTTATTTTTTTTAAAACCAACTCAACTTCTTAACACAGTTCTATATTTTATTACTTTATATTGTATTTTTTAAAATTTATGTTGTTAATACACTTATCTTTTTATTTTTATTTTTAAACCAACTATACTTCTTAACACTGTTCCTGTCTTTTATGTCTTTATATTGTATTTAAAAAAAAAAATGTTGTTTATAAACTCATCTTTTTTTATATACCAACTTTACTTCTAAGCACTGTTCTATCTTTTGTTGCATTATATTGTATTTTTAAAAATTTAATGTTGTTTATATATTCATATTTTATATAACTTTTGAGTATGTGCCTTATGGACGTGAAAAATTAATAAAATAAAATAAAAGAGAAATCTCGCGTATACATCAATTTTATTTCTATAATAAGTGTCTTACAGGAAAATATCCAACCTCAGGTATAAGTCAAATATTATTATTACAGGCAGAGCAGCTACCAGTCAAGATTTCTGCTAACCTGTTTTTGCCAATATGAGGTCTCGATCGCAAAAGTGTTGACAAAACGGACAGCATCTGGTTCAAGTTATTTTACTACATAAATGTGCATTATTTGGATTAGGAAAATAAATAAAATATAATATTTCATTATTTTTTAACTATCAAATCTGTCGCCGACATCCTGAATAGCGTTAACTATATATTGTATAATATGTTCTTCTTTTCCACATCTGCTCCTAAATGTAGCG
Source organism: Micrasema longulum (assembly GCF_059751315.1). NCBI lineage: Eukaryota > Metazoa > Arthropoda > Insecta > Trichoptera > Brachycentridae > Micrasema > Micrasema longulum. The sequence goes on from NW_028278642.1 coordinate 167,994, forward strand.
TGCGGATATCATCAGACGCCTCTAGGAGATCCTATCGCTAACCAGTATTCACACATTATCCAACGTCAATATCGCGTACCTGATTTCAGACTGACACAGCCGAAGGATCGTCCCGACGCCGACGGTCTTCCAAGACGCGGGAGCCCTCAGGGGTAAAAAAGAGACAACTTGGATAAATGCTCTCCTGGGGCAACCACCAGGTCCAAGCCTCTCAAGACGCTCGTTAAAGGAGGCTGCATAAAACTACTGTTCTTCTCAAGAAGTTATTAATTTCACCGGTATTATGAAAAAGGGTAATGAGCGGCATTTCTGAGTATAGACTAGAAATCCAGACAGAACGCATTGTGTTTAAAATTGCTCAAGCAACTTCTCAGTTATGTGAACTTACAAGTATTCAAATAATTTATTAATAACCATAAACAAAGAGCAATGCCTCAGTTATGAAAACAATGTTAACTATGGGCACTGATTACTCTAGTAATATGTTTTTATTTGAAGTCTAGTTGACTTGAAAATAATAGAACTATCGTTATTGATATCAAGATACGTTTGATAGTCCGCAGTTGGTACAGTCGTATTGAGAAATAGCCGTTAGCCGGAGGGCGGAGAAACGTGTTTAAAGGAAACTAGATTAAAAATAATTTTCTCGACACAGTTTTCAGCATTGTAATACATTTAAAAAATTAAATTACTATTATGGGATATTTCACTCCGTGTTTCATGATGTTATAAATCATTATCAAATGGGCGGATTGTTTTGCTAGCATAATTCTAGATGGACAGATTATTTCAAAGATTTATTACTTATTTCGAGAATAATATACGCAACGATATAGTTCTGTTATATGTTTGTGATTTAAAATTATTGACATAGCCTATTTTGTATATTAAAAGGTAGTTTTTTCATATTTTTTTCAATGCTGTAATTTCAAAACTTTGATAAATTAATTTGAATTTATCCAAGAACAATTAGTTTCACCAAAGGCACGTACAAAATTTGGCGATAGCCCACGTTTATAAATAAAACCCCGCTTAAGTTTGATGTCCTGAGTCAACATTTATCAATCTATTTTTATTATAGCCATGAAAATTTACATGAATCAAGAATTCAATTCCTTAGATTTCCAAGACTTCAAGCCTCAATTTTTACATTATCTCTATAGGAGTTGTACACATGTGTAATTATAGTAAGTTAATGCGCTACCTGCACATATTCAAGCTATCCGAGATTTACACCCGTCCATGCGATGATGCTACTCACTCCCCAAAGTTACCCTAATCTGTTGACGCATTGCAGATTTCTCAATTTAAGAGAATGCAGCTGGAAACGATTAGAGGAAGGAAATATTTACACGATATTCACATATGGGTAACAGCTTGCCCACCACATAACGCACACCGCATCTGAAGACATAAGAGTCTCCTCGGCGGTGCTCACATACACGGAAGCTCGTTGCCAAACAAGAAAAACTGCTCAAAGAAGCTCTCTGTAATCTGGTAGCCTATGCACCTTTGTGCTGAAAGAAGCTAATCCAAAAGTACATAATATGCATTAAATTAGGTTGAGAAAAAGAAGGACGCGAATTATTTACTGACTGGGATAAAATTGATTGAACGTGATCATTTTGTCGAAACGATTAAAAAAAGTTTAAAGACTAAAAATTATTTTTGGAATCCACCAGATGCGAGAAAGGGAAAATAGACAAGACCACAGGGAGATTGATTAGGATATCCACAGCAGCACAAAGGGGGATGAACAAAATTAAAAACCAATAATTTTCATTAAAATTTTCCATAACCTGATCAAATCTGGGTAGTCCAGTTAAACAAGCTAGAGAAACATGCAACCTTTAACCCTTTCACAGATAAGAAATTATCAACGTTTGAAATTATATTGATTAACATAGATGTGGCTCATCCAAGAGGTATAACCATGACATGTTGGTATTTTATATTGAAAAGTTTGGGGTCTATATTAACGATGTCTAAGGTAATTATTGCAAACATAAAACGAATGATTACATTTTTTAGCACCTTTTTGGTGTATATTTTGTGATATGGTACCAGGAGAGGTGAAGGGCTTATAGATTTTTAAGCTGTTTGCAAGATTGATGAAATATAGTGGATGATTTGGTTGTTATAATTGGGGTAGTGCTGTGGGTCCGCGATGCTTAAGCTTGAATCGTGGGTATTATAATTTAATTTTGCTTTTTTGTACTATCTATTTTTAACATGGATAAAGGGCACAAGTTGGCTTGCGCCCCCATTGCAACGCAATAATATTAATCCGGCGTCCTTCCAATATCAAATGTCAACATCAAACCTAAATCATCCGCCTGCTTAGTGAAATTATTGCTGCATATTTCCTGTTATAAGAAAAAAAAATCCAAGATAATGTCGTGTCGAAGATGTCTAGAGCCAAAAAATTATCGCCTTTATAACGTGATGAGAAAAAAATGTAAATGTTCAGTGAGATTAAGTAATGATACATAATTTCTTTAAGTATATCAAAAAGAGCAGAAGAAGAAAAAAACAAAGTGAACGCGGTTGAAATGCGATCTTTTAGACAAATGTTTAGGGAATCAATGTATGGCATGGTTACAAATGATGAAATCAGGCGAAAAAGTAAATCTGAGTCAGGTATAATTGATTAAATTAAGAAAAGATCTCTCAGATGATTTGGTTGTGTACAACAAATGGGCAACAAAAGAATGGTAAAACAGGTAAATATGGCAAGAATGGACGGTAACATGGGACGAAGACGACCAAGAAAGACCAAAATCTTTAGTCTGGTGTGGTGGAAGGGCGTGTATGAATGTGAAACAAGCTAGAAATGTATGCCAGGTTAAACGTGTATAGCGGTCCTATTTTTTGATCTACCCTTACGGGAAATAGCATGATGGTATTAGAAGTAGTAGTAGTAGTAACATCAATAAGACAGCAAAGGGCGGAACCCTCAAGAGAAAGCACCAATATCCTTTGAGCCTCCAACATAGTTGAAGGTGAGCTTGAAAAAGGAAAAATAAGTAGGAAATATAACTCCAATTTGAGCAAAAGTAAAGCTTAAATGTATAAATGAATTTAGACCTATGTGCACTTAGTGCCAAATTGATTATGGAGAAAAAATAGCAAGGAAAAGGGGCATAAGTTGTAAATAAATATAAATACGCAAATTTTTAAATAAATAAAAATGACATCTCGTAGAAAATACTCTATTCTAATATATTCAAGCATTAAAATTAAGAATTTTAATTTATCTTCTTCAAAATCGGTACCTCAATGCTGAAGATCGTGATATCTATGAACACTTCTGATTAGTCTGTTCCACTCCAGTTTGTCCTTAGTCCGACGAACTGACTCATCAAAATTTAGCCCCGAAGTCACTTTAATTTGGTCAGTCCATCAATATGGGATTCTACCTCGGCTTCTATCTTCAACTTGGCCAGACATTATTTCCTTTTCTAGATTGTCTGGCCCTCGTCTAGCAATATGTCCAAAGAAAGGCGGTATTCCTCTCAAATACACCACTGATAGACGAGTTGTAATATTTCATATTTTAATTTATATCTTCTGTAATGAATGAAAAACCACTGAGACTATAGCTTTCAATAAGTAAAACAGCCATATTGTAAAATAAACCACACTGACTTATGCCCCTTTTCCGTGTCAGCACAGAAATAGCCCCTGAAATAAATAAATACAGCTTTAAAAGACTGAAATACGATTATTAATTGTGACATTGTTGAACGAACTATTGTTCTTATTCTCTATCGGAGTTTTCCCGTAGTCGTTGATAACCCCTGGGATGCTCCAGGTCTTAGTCTTCAACGGAATTTTCCAGGAAATACCGCATCGCTGTACTTTAAATAGATCCTTTTAACTTTACCTTCAATATTAATGATTTCTTCACTCAACTCTTATCAACGTTCCGCTGGATACAAATAATGATTAAATAAAAAACAAAAGTACTTTTTTAATTGCATGATATTTCTAATATCGATATATGTATTTCGAAAACTGTGATATTGTGTATTTTATCGAATAATAAACTTTAAGACCGGACCGAACCTTAAGGATCAAAAACGAAACTCACGCGGTCTTTCTATTTGATTTATTTTACAGTTTTAGAATGTATTTCTTTTTTTCAGATCCCGACTGGCTAGGAAATTCCTGTGTTGAGTAGACCTTCAAGATCAAAAATGAAACTCACACGGTATTTTTTTTAAATTTATTTCACGGTCTTAAAATGTACGGAGTTTCTTTGTTTCTGGCTAGGAAATTTCTGTGTTTAGCCTAAACCTTCATTTTAGGCAGTGTTTTTTTCCATTAAATTACGCTTAAAACTGTAATAATAACAATTATACAAATTTATTTTTTTTCTCGCAAAAACAAAACACGTCATAGAATTTAAACAATGGTTTAAATATATCGGTAGAAATATATATAATAATGTGTTTCAATTACAATATGAGGATAACTTTTATTATAACATAATGATATTTATGCTAAGTGCTTTGCTTTAGTGAATCAGTGTTATTATTGCGCATTCTAGGGCTAGGGTGGGTGTAAGTGTGTGTATATGTGTGTGTGTGTATGTGTATGTGTGTGTGTGTGTGTGAGTACGGGTGTGTGTACGGGTGTGTGAGTATTCTATGTACGTGAAAATGCGTAGTTTATATATGTGGACTTATTAAACAATAATTATAAAAAATAATCGTTTTTTTTTCAAACCATTGTGAGAAAACCTATCGACCAATTAAAATAAAAATATAATACATAAAAAAAATGTATTTAAAATTTAGTATGGTATCTGTAAATTAGAAAACATACCACTAATAATTAAAAATAATAAAACCTCTTTACAATTAAGTGTTTTGACATGCGCCGTGATTTTTTATTTTAAAAAAATACGTAATATTAATCCAAAGTAATATTTTTTAACATTGACATTTTTCACGTCTCTGAGGGAGTTTTTTGTTACAATATGCTCTGACTTTTTTAGCATATTATTATTTATTTATATTATTTATAACAAAACATTATATTATTTATTTATCGACATTATTTATCTCTACGTGCTAATTTTATAGTAACATAATGTTACTGACTTTTTACTTTAGTTTTTTCTGCATGTATAAATTACGATACTTTATTTTGTAGTGTATATAAATATGAATAAATAAAAAAAATACGTACAATTGAACAATTATTTAAAATAAAAAAAAACAGCTTTGTTTTTAACCACAATTTTTTAAAAATATTGTTTTTTTTCCACCGACCGGTGTCAAAGCAAACAAGTTTTCTTTCTTTTTTTTTTTCGTCAAGTCAAGGTTAACGTAACTAAGAAGCTTGTTTGCTTTGAAACCGGTCAGTAGAAAAAAAAATTATTGTTAAAAACAAAGTTGTTTTATTTATTTTATTATAATGAATAACCACAAAGTAAGTGCTTCAAATATAAAAAAAGAACATTTATTTATTTTTAGTTATTATTGTACACGCATTATGTGGATTTAAATATAAAAATTACTTAAGAAACACATAAATCTAACACAGCACTAATTACGTACGCAACATTTCTAACAAGGACAACAAGATGTAATGTGACTAGGCACATAATATGATGTTATTTGTGGTGCTGATATTATTTTGTGAGTTTGGAGAGTGGGATGTGGAATGAAGTGTGTGAGACAGGGGCGAATCGTAAGAAAAAACGATTATGCACAACTTACTATTATATTTGACTTTCGATGTAAATAAAATAATTGTCTTTTATTAAATAACCAGCACCTCCGTTTATATCCTCAAACAAAAAAAATATATCTATAAAGTGCGCCCAGCGCCTTGTCCGTTCTCAGTGAAAGATGAAATTATTCGATAACTTCAGCTTATTCCTCGATACAAAAAAAAACACTGTATTTTACATCTTTAACCCAGTCGCAGTTTTTTCGTACTAAAACAAGCTTGCAGATTACAAATATTATTTGAAGATTCTCTGTTTGGAAACTAGTATTTCAAACATAATTTCCAAAGAACTTTTTCTTTGATATAATACCGTTGGCATATTATGTCACATAGAACACGTGCCGTTAGTAGTGGCTGTTTTTGGCATTATTCATTTTTTAAAAAAACGGCCAAGCTGATCAATGTCATTGTGATATTTTTAAATAAACTTGTTCAAGTTTTGCATTAAAAAAGTCAAGTATCTACGTATATCGCAAAGTTAATAATAAATTAGGTTTTGGTTTATTATCATAGAACCACAGAACAAATAACCATTTATAATCATACTACTTATATCATACATACAAATTACATGTACAAATTAATGATGATTTTTTGTACATTACCTATAAAAAAATCACCGCTCGCAACTGGTGTGGGATGTGTTTTGCATGTTATGTGTGTAGATTTTTGTGAGTTTAGAAAAAATCAAAAATTTGTTGTTCAATAAAGAAGTATGGTGAGTGCATTCATGAACCACATAATTTAAAATTAAAATACAGCGCAGTAGAATAACGAAATAAAATGCAAATAATAACAGTTTTGTAGAAACACAAGAACATATATATTTTTTTGACTGCTTTAAATACAAACAAAGTGAATGTTTGTAAAGTGATCTCTTTAACCAGTCAGCGAGAGGTCATAAGCTTTGTAAATCTCTAAACTTCTATACTCTCATGTTAAAAATGTTTTCCCTCTGAATTGCAATAAATTTAAAAAAGGAATAATTTATTACATCGCATCGGAACAAGAATCGAGGTTACACCCATATAATTGAGTGCTGGTGTGTTGACTTGGGAACAATGCAAGGAGGTACGTTGGATGACGTCAGCGTTTTGCCTGCAATATTTAACTGCCTGAGCGCTGTATGCACTGTAAGGATTTAATTATTTAAATTAACAGAGTCCTGATTTAAAAAATACAGACGTAAGTTGTATATTTTACACTCCTTTTGAGTAAATTAACTCTTATCTGGGCAGAACAAAGAACACAGTTTAGTTTGAGAGATAGAAAGATAATGCTAGACGAGACTTTTTGACTCGATGTCTACCATTAGATAAAAATCCTGAAAAAGTAAATCATCTAAAAATAAACATTTTACAATATAGATGAAAAACACTTTACAGAAGGTATATAGAAGTCAGGCATTAACAAGATGTTTGATCTGTCGTTGGCTGGTTTGAGTGGCCATTTTACGCACGATCTAACATTCACCATTCTGCCTATATTTGAACATATGTATTTCTTCAATAGGTGTCTTAGAAAAATCTTGGGTGTGCGGTGGTTTGACTTTGTAAATAATGAAGTAATAAGAGAACGGAACCAGCAAACTCCGGTGATAGCTGTCATCAAGGGGAGACGATACGGTTGGCTGGGCCGTATACTGCAGATGCCTCTTCAGAGCCTTAACTACTACGCTTGCCTAAGTTACCAGGAATCAGGTTCTCGACGTCCTGGACGTCCACCGGTACTGTTTGTCGGCAGCTTATGTCAAAATTAAGGGACGTGAACCTCACTTAGGAGGACTCACAGGAGCTGGCAGCCGCTAGAAATGCTTGGAGGCTCTTTTTAGACACCATATGCTCCAACATGGAATGACGATGATTATAATTCCTCTCTTACCCCTTCGCATTTCATCATATTACATTTCATGGCCACACACACCCTCACATTCATGATACAATTACACACCTCTTTTACATACTTAATATTTTTTTCTGTGTGGTCGTTTAATTTTATTTGTTTTATGTATTGTATAATGCTTCTCATATCTTTTCTGCATTAAGTTTTATGATTCCCTTGTAAACAAATAAATAATAATGGCTTCTGTACAAAGAAATGACAATTTTCTTCTTCGTACATAACAGTGCATTATATACTGATTATAATAAGCTGTTATTTATATTATTCCATCCCTAGGCAGACGAAGAATACAGTACAGCGCGTAAAACAGAACCAGAGTCCAAGAAAAGCATTTTTGACTTCTTGAAAATCTTAAAAAATAAAATCTCCACTTGATTTACTTTTGGAGGGCTTTTACCTGAGAGTAGCCTATAAATAAAATTTTAATTAATACAAAATGAAATATTATTTTGTAATATATCATTTCACCCTAATTCTTATATAATTATTTTTTATTAAAATATAACTGAAAAAATTAAAAACATTTGATATTTTATAACGCAGTAATCGAAACCCTTAATATGATTTGTTTTATTATAAATTTGATCAAACGAGTGAAAAAAAATATATATATATATTTTCAATTTAGTATTAACAAGTTTATTTTTTTCTCACTTTCTCTATCAAAGAAATACGTACATGTTATTGTAATAATATAGTTTAAAATTGTCGATACAATTTCGTATTTTTCTATAGTTTTTAGGTCACATTAGAACATTAATGCTACTTCATGTTTATTTGCTAATATTTTATTTTTGAATGTGTATTTTTTTTTCAACAACAGTACTGTGCCATTTCAAGATAAAACATTATTATATGACTTGGATATAAATACATCCATATGCAATATAATAATTTAATATTGATCAAATTGATTAAAAAAACATTTCTGATTAATTTGACATACTTCTCATTATGAAGCATTGGAGACCGATATATATACTTATGTATATACATAAACATATTGTAAATATCCTAAATAAACTAAAATCAAGAATCGGGTTATAATAAGTAAATATATACATTAGGGCCTTCTTGATTACTCGGAAAGCAAAAATTATCAAAAAAATATTTGACATTGCTTTTGGCCCTCAACAAGAGCTTGAAGTTATCAAAAAGGTCAATTTTTCGCACTAAGTCATTTCGTATTTAAGTAAAAAAATCAGTACAATAAAATTTTATAATGTGCATTAAGCCTTATTAAATAAGCATCTAAGGTTGCACTTTGTTTTGTAATAAATGGGTATCATTGTTTTAATGAGCCATTGTTTTCGTCAATTTTGCCAAGCGCTTAACGGAATCAGTTCCACGGCGTGTAAACTTTTTGCATTTCGGTAGTTTTAAAACGTGTTTGAATTTGTGATGTGATTAAATTATATCTTAACGAACAAAAAATAATTTTATCAATATAGATAATTAACAAAATATTCAGAGAGTTATAAACTTCAAACCTCAGTTCAGAGTCAAAAGTAGTATGGAACATATTTTCAATAATTTTTACAAAATGCATTTATTTAGACCCCTCTCACTTTGATCTCTAAAAGAATTTAAAAAGTCATATTATATCGGCCAACTCTAATATACATGTTCTCCAAAAATATTTTAGTTTGTAAGTGAAAAAATAGTGCATTATAATATTAAACTTTTAAAATAAAACACTCCCCATTAGATGATAATGGCGAACATGGAGAAAGTTTTACAGTTAAGGGCATATTTCGCATGGGATTCTTAATGTCGAGTGCTTCGGGGTACTCCGAATATAGTCGACTGGATTTAAATAGATTTCAGCTGCACGGGCGATTCACGAATATTGCCATTTGTATATTAACCGAATTCACGAACGATTCAAAGCAAATGAGCGCAGCTGAAGTCCCCTGGATTTTGAATTGAATTAAACTAATCAAGAATAAATTAGTTTATTTTGGGCCAATTACGCCAGAACGTTGCGTTAATTTTTTAGGTTCTGATTTAATTTATATGACTTTATCACGGAAACGAAAAATAGTTCAACCACCAGTATTTAGCACAGCAAAGCAATAAAGCCACACGCACAAGGACACACATATATGGAAACATTTACATGCAGTAGCAAAATTCTGTAACAAACTCCCGTAAAGTAAGACCCAATTTTTTCGGAATACAAAAAATCCAAGAAAATTCAACCAGGAGGATAGAAAATCGTAAAAATGGCATAGAATACTAAAAATCATTTAGCGGATAAGAAATGTGACACGCCTAAAAAGGTTGCATTTGATCTTGTAAAATCAAAGAAACATCTTAACAAAATTATATCTTTTCTGTGAATGGTCCTCTTTTTGTTTTGTACGTTTTTCTTGAAGAATGGTCAGAGATTTACCTTCGACATCTTTACGACGAATCATAAAAGGGGTTGGTAAAGGATTGTTAGTTCTGTGTATCCCTTTGCGCAGAAATTGCGAAAATACGTCGTAGGAAAACCTGCATAACCTTATAGCAAAAGTATAAACATATAAACCATGTGGCACATAAGATGTAAATAAAATATATGAGTAAAACAAATACATGTATATACCTATATTGGTGACTCGCTTATTTCTTTCTATGGTTTAACAACAAGAAAACTTATTATATTTATATGAATATTTTAGTCATTTTTTTGTATTGTCTTTTTTCTATTTTGTAATTATCTTAAAAGATAAGCATAATACTACATTTTCATTGTAGATGAATTTGTTGATATGTAGATGCCTAGATTTCCCAATAAACCTTCGCCTTTGTTTAGATAGGTATTTGTTTACTAAATTAATATTTTTAAATATAACAACCACATTTGATACATATTATTTATAAGTGTTATCTAAATAATACAATTGTTATAATGTACATAGTGAAATTTTGTATTTTTAATCAATCGTATAAAAAGTTTGGAAATTATACATAACTGATTAAATGCAGTTGGCTACTGGAGAAATTATTATGTATTTATTTCTATAAATAATTCATTTTTTTGAAGCAAATATTCATAAAAATATATTTACTATACGTAAATATTAGTTTGAAAAAAAATCTTATATAAGATTTTTATATTAAAATCATCTCTACACATTTCTATGATTAATATTTACTGTATTATTTTTGAAAAATGCTGCCTTCCTCAGAACAGGTATTTGCTATACCTTGCGAGGATAGACAGTATCTAATACGTTTGCTCATAATTTTATTTTAATTTGAATTTAGTTTAACATTTACTATGTCTAATTTGACTTAATACCCTTTTTAACTGTTTCGCAAACAGAAAATGTTAAACTATTTACTCTTATAAACGCCGTTTTTTGGCAGTAAATTGAATTGAAATATGAAGTAAAAAAATCCGTAGAAGCAAACAACAGATATTAACGCATCCAAAAGTCTTGTACGCTCATGAATATAGTATAAAAATACATATTATTGGTTGAACGTAGACGTCTACTGGAGTATTTTCAGGCGGATTTTTCCCAGTTCCATAATATTTGGGAAATTGAAAACTTCAAGCAAACGGTAAAAACCATTTTCGATCTATATTGCTTATGATTATTACTAGTACTTTAAAATATTTCACTTAAAAATATCCAATGTGAATGCGAGGATCCAAGAAAATTTAAAAATACATTCTCGTTCATACTGTTAATCTGAGAAAGCTACAAATAAGCTTTATAAATATAGAAAGATGCCTACCGATAATATTGCATTGAAACGCATATAAAGTTAAAGCGAGGACTAGATTTCACCCCCTGTGGAGTTATTAAAATTAACATATTACAGCATAGATGGAGAATATTTTAGAGAAGAAAATATGAAAGTCTAGGCATTTACAGAGCTTACAACCTTTCATTGTGGTTTAAGCTGTTTTTATTTTCTTGCTTTCAGAATCAGCCTGGTAATACCGGTCGGAAAAGGAATGTCTTTACTCAACCGAATATCTTCGGATTTACATCTTTTATGTCACTGAAATAAAGTTTAGAGAGGATTGCTTGATTTTATTCAAATTACTGGCTATTTTTATTTAACCATTTTTTACATTCAAATTGCATTGCTATTTTTTTGTGTTAGATATGGCTTAAATATTTTTTTCTATCCTGTAATGCCTTTGTTTAAAATACCGTATTTCTTTAGTTCTTTCACCTGTAAAATAATTAACATAAAATAATAAAAATATTTATCTTAAAAAAACAGCTGTTGAAAAACGGCTGATATTTTCAATAAACAAGTTTTTATTTATGTACGTATCTTTTGTTAAATATTTTCGTTTATTAGTAAAAAAATTTGACCAAATCGTCTTTTGATCAGTCTGTTTTTTGGTTGGCTGGAAGATATTGCTTTCAGAAATAAGTCTGCGAAAGTACTTTTTCTCTGTACTTAAAGGTTGAAATTAATAAAGAATGATATTGAAAAAAATACGTTTTCAGTCACCTTCCGTTTTTTTTCGCCAAACATGTCCACGATACTTTTTTTACATTATTAAGTAAGATAACTGCCTATTTTGTATTCTGGCACATCTAAAACTGTAACATTTATAACAAATCGAAAATTTTCATACATGATTCTATTAATTTTAAATCCAGCTTGACACATCCTGACAAAAACAAGCAATGATTCAATTTCCTGTCCCGACTTCACTCAGCAACAAAAAAAGAAAAACGAAAAAGTAGATTTAAATGGAAAAATAAATAATCAAAAGAAGAAGGGGGGGCATTTTCCAAATAATCTGTATTTAATTTTTCTCTTCAAGTTATTTATTTTATTTATTTAATAGCATAATTATACATTTTTACAATTTAAAAAAAATTTCACTTGTTATATTTTTTAACTTATAATTAGAAATCAAACACTGATTCGAGTCTACTGAACATTTTATTTTATTTTTACAAATATAAACATATAAAAATAAAAACTTCGTGACAATTCGTGGCGCTCTTTCTTAACTAGATATTCAGAACAAATAAGATCCTTTAAAAATAAAAAACAAGATTCTCAATTTGCCAAACACTTAATTGAAAATAACCATAAAATTCATATCTCAAATAAACCAATTCCATTACACGTTGAAAGCAAAGGGCGTAAACTTAATATACTTGAATAATTGGAAATTAATAAATATCTTAATAATCCTAATTTTAAAATAATAAATAAACAAACCAACCTAATCTTCATCTTCATCTTCACCACTATTAAACATATTTAAATAGACTGTTATTCTTCACTTTGTTCCTTTTTGTACACGCTTATATGACGCGTAATTAAAAGATGAATCATGTTACAATTGCATTTATATATTGATAAGAAATTCTTAAAAAAATAAATGTTGTATAATAATACATTTATGTTTATATAAATTTCCTCATAATATTTCAATCATGTTTTAAAATTAAAATGAACAGCTACCTGTTGTATTATTATTGATATTTTTTCGACAACAATAATTTAAATTTACAAAACTATAAGGCTTCATTAATTATCTCACGATACATACTTGTATGTCAATAAATACTTACTTTGTTATATTTTCCCCGAAATTCAAATATAAATACCTAAATTCCCCATTACCTATTAAACAGTTAGCCTCACCCTTAACCATTGGTTTCTCCTTCAATTATGATTAATGTACATTCTATAGTTCATAAGATTATTTTTATTTTCTACTTAAGTACCTTGAATTTTATAACTATATAAGGACATTCGATCCAAATAATCTTCACATTTGTTTGAAAATGCCCTAATAAGGCGAAACAATTGTCACGAAGTTTTTATTTTTATATGTTTATATTTGTAAAAATAAAATAAAGTGTTCAGTAGACTCAAATCAGTGTTAGATTTCTAATTATAAGTTTAAATATGGAGTTCTACAAAATAAACACCAAATCAATCAATATGTTATATTTTTACTAAAACTAAAATCTCACCAAGCCACTTTTTGTACCTTGTTGGTGAGAGTATTTTTTAAAACGATAGATAAAGCGTCTAGGAGGTAATTGATGTTGGTATTTAAATAGAACGCGTACAGATACTATTTTTACATTAAAAATACATAACCTATAAAATTAAATTTGCACAATGAGTTTCTCGTTTATTATGCTGTGTGTTGTTCGCAGTCTTTTCCAACATTTCGGATTACCTTTGTGTCGATCATCAGGGTTGATGTTGCAACATTTTATTTCATTTTGTGGCGGTAAAAATCTATATGGCAAAGGATTTATTTTAATAAAAAAAAAATATTTAAGAAAACAACAACAAAAAAAAGCAATAATTAAAAATAAACCTTAATTTTAGGCCAATTATAGTTTTTTATATATTACTCAATACAATGTCAAAAAAAACATGAAAAAAGCGAACCCGCAAAAAGCTATTCCACATCATTCCACTCTTTAAAAAAAAAACATAAATAATTAAATAATAAAAAAAATAAAAAAATCAAGAATACTTTTTTTGTTACTCGGTCTTGAAAATCCTTTTGCTGGTGGATTCATTTCGACTAACCCCAAATCAGTCTTCCCTCCTTTTTTCTTTCAAACAAAAATAAAATACAATATTGAAGTTTGCAAAATAAATAAATACTAGGTATGTACAATTAGATTAAATTATAATTATTATTTGCATTGAGGTTTCAGCATTTTATTCATAATTGTTTAGAGTGAGGAAATATATATCGATTTCTGAAAAAAATATGTTTTACTCATTTAGAATTCTGGGAAAAGATGCATTCTTATTATTATTTGTGCTTGAAATACCAACATGAACCAATTGTTGCAGCTGCGTTGTACGTTGAAGGATACGAATTTCAATTTGCTCAAGCAGTTGTGGGCAGTCTAAGTTGTTATTGACTATTTTGTAAAGAAAGGCGGTATCATTAATGATTCTTCTATATTGCAAGGTATCGATTTTGTGATGAACTGCAGCTTCTTCATAGTTATTAAAATGTAAATTTTGACGATAGTTTAGGTTCTTTAATTTTTTTTTAATTCTTTCCATTCTATTAAAATATATTTGAAATATTGGGGAGACCAAATAGTGGAGCAATATTCAAGGATACTGCGTACATGGGCAAATATAATACTTTTAATGTCTGTGGATTAAATTACCTTGTTGTTATTTTTGTTTTTAAATTTCAATCAATTCAAAAACTAAAAAGACTAAACTAAAGCCAACCGGTTCCAAAAACACAAAAAAACATCTCAGAAACATAAAAACTATTTCATAATCGGTCGACAAAACGAAAAACAGATAACCATGAATTATTGGTGTTGGACTACTAGGTAATATTCAGTGTACAATTTTGTGTGTAAATGAATAAATTAACACTGCTGTGGTGTTCTACCCTACTTTGGATAATTGGCGTCATTTTGTTGTTATGTTGTTAGTATTAAAATAAAAACAAACAGAATCAAACTGAAATTATATTGATTTTTTTTGGCTACAGAGAGAGTAAATATTTTTAAGATGGGAATATGGAAGTCTAGGTATTTTCAAAGCTTATGGTCTGTCATTGGTAGGTTTGAGTGGCCAATTTACATATTGTGTAACATTTACCATTCTGTTTTTGTTTAAATATCCACATCTCCTCTATTTTTATTTTGTGAAGTGAATTGGTCAAAACTCATAACAGATTTCCACAAAGTATACAAAGTTAGTAAAGAAAATATATTACATATTAAATAAATACATAGAAGTCGCTGAAAACCTCGTACGGACATTTTACTGAGACCTCTCCTTGTTGTTCGACCAAAAATATGTAAGTACTCTTAGGTACAGTTGTCTCATATCCAGCACCTTCATGTATTGGAAAAATTGTTCTGAAGGGTATGTTGGAGGGCGCCGGAATAGTATTCTCAATAATAATTTTCTGTTAAATTATTAGAGGCTTTAAAATGAATGCCGCACAACCCCCCACAATTCTTCTGGATTCATCACATAATATTGTACTTTGTTTCTATTAAGTAATGTATATCATACGTCTAAATGCCTCCTGACATAAAATAAAAAATACGGAATACGTTTCTTTTAAATTTAACTTTGAAAAACCAAAAATAGAAAAACTAAGTTCGTTTTATGGAAACAGCGCCAATTATCCAACTATGTATCATGAAAACGCAGAGCATATTAGTCAATAAATTATAGCCGTATGCTGACGACGACAATACCGTATTTTGAAAACCTATGTATAGATTACGGAGGGGAATATCCCCTAATCCTTTTTACATTCACCCTAAAAATATCAGTCATTATGGGCTAACGATATTCGAGGTCCAATAAGCGATAAAACGTTAACATCGACTCACATTTAAATTGATTACTTCCGCCGAGCACTCATGATGGATTACTGAGTATTTTGATTCGGAATAAAACTGACAAACGGAGACTCGGGAGTTTAAGTTTTAAGATTATTGATGGTGAGATAGCGAACGAAAAATAAATCGGAATTCAGTATTTTGAAGATTTCTTTTATCTTCTTGACTTGTTTGTAAAAATAG